>NC_090647.1:242977546-243142546 GCF_040937935.1 Hyperolius riggenbachi | reverse complement strand
CTCAGCCTTGGGTCCTGGAGGACCTTGTCCCTGCTCTGCTGGAGCCCCACCCCACCCCTTATAAAATGCAAGGTTCTCCGGCCATTTTACTCACTTGTCTGCCTACAGTAACTAGTGAAAGGACAGCTGCTGACAGACTCTGCTAGGGAAAGTTTAGTTAGGCTCTTGTAGGCTTGTTAGCTTGCTCCTGGCTGATTGTTATTCATTTAATAGCACCCCAAAAAAGCTCCCTCCTCTCCGGATGTCAAAAGCACGCTCACATACATTGGCCAGCAATCAAACCCAGGTCAACTGCTTGGAGGGCAGCTATGCTCACCACTATACCACCAACACTACAGACTGAAGCCAGCCTAGCTGGCCTGGGAAGGATGAAAAGCTAGGTGGCCATGCAACCATTCCTGCTAACTTAAAGCTTACTTTTGTCTTACCACACATTGGCTTAAGACTTTACCAAATTGTAACGAGCGCCGGCGATACGACCACCGCCGTCCCTGCCGCTCAACTCAGACTGCCGCGCGCTGGCCTGTCGCCGGCGCATAGCGTCAGAGCTATGCGTGCTCACGGCTAGCGGCAAGACCTGCTGACCTGCGGGTCGGTTGACATCACGGGGAGCGCTCCTCGCCCCTGAATGGCCGGGCTGGCGGGGGCATGCCTGGGAGTCCCTGCCAGCATAAAGAGAGTGAACTGCCAGTAGCTCGCTGTCTGTTGTTGCGAAAACTTCGTGTTAGCACTCAGACCTTAGATAGTTCCGGTGTGCTTTGATCCGGGAGGAATCCGGGGATTTCACACAGAGATAGGAATCGTTTGATAGCTATAATTATAATTGTTATTATTGTCTTTATGTGTATGAACCTTGCCTGAACTCTCGACTATCCTTTTGCCTTGTGATTCTGTGCTTCTGCCCATCTGATCTTGTTGCCGACTTCTGCCTGAACTCCACTTTGATTCTGCCTGCCGATTCTGTACCTTGTCTGCCCGTCTGTTGCCTACCTAGGGCTTGATTCACAAAGCGGTGCTAACGTACTTAGCACGTCTAAAGTCTTTAGACGCGCTAACAAGGGTGATAAGTAGGTTAGCACTGGATTTCTCAATCAGATTGCACGCTAAGTCCCATAGGCTTTAATGGGCACTTCGTGCGGAGCGCCCTGCGCTTTGTGCAGTGCGCGCGCACAAAGTTTTGCGCGCATAAAGTTTTGCGCGTGAAAAGCTTGTTTAGACGTGCTAAGGGGGTTTTCACAGGCGTGCTAACAGTTTGCACCACTTTGTGAATCAAGCCCCTGATCTGTCCGACTACTCTCTCTCACCAGTGGGCCCTCGCCACTGGTGAGGTTATCGCTGTGGTTCTATCTGTAACCTCCATCTCCACTGGTGAGGTTACCGCTGAGGATCTATACAAACCAAGAACAGTATTCCCTTACAAAACCGCACCACTCAAACCAAAATCAATGCAATTCAACTTTATTCAGACAACAAGAAATAAAAACACTTAAAAACAGGTATGGTTGACAGCCACGACAAAATTCATATAAACAATGAATTCCCCTGAGTCCAAAGGATTATAAGTACATCAATGTGTAAATACATGAATAAATATACATGCAGGGGATCCTGGTAAAATAAATAGTCCCTTTAAGGTCAATCTGCCTGGCAGACTACAGCACTCAAAAAATACATATGAAAAGTGCATTGCATATGGTACAAATCATTATGTGCGTAAATAGCAACCAATTGTTAGAAAAAGAATCCAGAACGGATTTAAAGTGACAAGTGCAAAGATCACCAATGTGAAGTATAAGGTGCCGATAGTGCCAAAGTGATGAAAGTGAAGATGAGGAGAGTACCCAGTACTTACCAAGGCAGACACCTAGATTAGAAAGTCGTGGCTAGCAACCGTGGGGCCATCGCGATTCGCCGCTCTGCGCTATGGCGGCTTCCTCTAGCCCAGAGGAAGCCGCCATAGCGCAGAGCGGCGAATCGCGATGGCCCCACGGTTGCTAGCCACGACTTTCTAATCTAGGTGTCTGCCTTGGTAAGTACTGGGTACTCTCCTCATCTTCACTTTCATCACTTTGGCACTATCGGCACCTTATACTTCACATTGGTGATCTTTGCACTTGTCACTTTAAATCCGTTCTGGATTCTTTTTCTAACAATTGGTTGCTATTTACGCACATAATGATTTGTACCATATGCAATGCACTTTTCATATGTATTTTTTGAGTGCTGTAGTCTGCCAGGCAGATTGACCTTAAAGGGACTATTTATTTTACCAGGATCCCCTGCATGTATATTTATTCATGTATTTACACATTGATGTACTTATAATCCTTTGGACTCAGGGGAATTCATTGTTTATATGAATTTTGTCGTGGCTGTCAACCATACCTGTTTTTAAGTGTTTTTATTTCTTGTTGTCTGAATAAAGTTGAATTGCATTGATTTTGGTTTGAGTGGTGCGGTTTTGTAAGGGAATACTGTTCTTGGTTTGTATAGTGTTTCATTAAGTTCCCCTTCTGCACACTCATAGATTACCTATTGTAGGTGTTTGGTTGATGGTGCTTGCCCCCTTTGTGTGTAAAAAAACCGCTGAGGATCTATCAGAAAATTACTGTTTGCACCAATCACTACATACTTGATCAATAAAGTCTGAACCAGTTTCTCCATTGTCACTATATTTGTATTATTGGTGATTCTGCAGATCAACTTATAATCAGATATAGTATCTGTATTGTTGGTGATACTGCAGATCACCAGTAATCAGATTATTGCTCCGCTAACATTTGATTGTTACATAACAACAGACCACCCTTATGGAGGCACTGTGCGCATAGGTCCTAGCCTTAACCGCGGCTGTAAACAGTCTAACGGCCACGGTCAGTGCACAGCAGACACAGATCAATCAGCTGTCTGATGCGGTGCGGGCCTTGCAGAATCCCAACCCACCAGTGTCATCCCCTCCAGTCACAGAACCTAGAATGCCTCTTCCAGAGAAATTCTCTGGTCACCGTTAAGATTTCAGGAATTTCAGAAATCTTTGCCTTTCATATTTTGAGCTCCGGCCTGTATCTTTCGGTTCTGAATAGCAGAAGGTCACCTTTGTTAAGACTCTGCTTTCCGGAGATTCTCAGACTTGGGCCTACAGTTTACCTGAGGGTCATGAGGCACTGACTTCAGTTCAAGGGTTTTTTGATGCCATGGCCGTTATTTACGACAACCCTGACATCTCTGCCACGGCCGAGAGGAAGCTTAAGACTCTCCAGCAAGGGCACAACACAGCTGAGAATTATGCGGCAGAGTTTAGGCGATGGGCAGTATCAGCTAGATGGGGACAGTTTGCGCTCTTAGATTGTTTTCTATCAGATTCTGTGTCAGACATCATGTTAAGTCACCCTGAGCCCAAAACACTGGACGAGGCCATTTTACTGGCGGTTAAGATTGATCGCAGGGTGCTTTACCAGAAACAGAATAGATCTAGAGGCTCTGTCAAAACTGTTCCTATGGCTCCTTCCTCTCCCACGTCCTTGGATGAGCCCATGCAGATCGGCCATTCCAGGTTATTGGAGTTGGAGAAAAATAGGAGAAGAAAAGAGGGTCTATGCCTGTACTGCGCAGAGAAGGGCCACATGGTACAAAACTGTCCTAAGAAGGTGGAAAACTCCTTCGCCTAGGTGTAGCTAGAGGTACTACACTAGGCAAGCCAGTTTTACCTCTTCCTGACAAAAGACTACTATTGCCTTTTTCTATTTGCTGGGAAGATCAAGTTATATCTACCCAGGCATTTATTGATTCTGGCTTTGCAGCCAATTTTATAGACATGGAGTTTGCACGTAAGTGGGGTATTCCCGATCTTCCAGTGGACAGACAAATATTTGTTACCGCAGTGGACGACTCTCCTTTGCAGGATAGACGCCCCCTTTCTCAGACCCTTATCCTCTCTTGCCATGTGGGGGTGCTCCACAAAGAAGAGATTCAGTTCTTTGTGTTGAAGATGACCACCTCTACAGTGATTCTGGGGATGCCTTGGTTACAGAAACACTCTCCTCAGATTGACTGGAGCTCCGGCCAACTGCTGAGCTGGTCTCCTTATTGCCATCACCATTGTATGGAGACCGCTTCTATTTGTTCTACCCAGATTCACATAGACGGGGTTCCATTTCAGTACTCTGACTTCTTTAATGTTTTTTGTCCCAAGGCAGCAGATAAACTCCCTCCTCATCGGAGTTTTGACTGCCCCATCGAGTTGAGGCCTGGTACCATGCCCCCTAGAGGCCATATTTATAATCTATCTGGGCCTGAAAAAATTGCTATGAAAGATTGTATTAAAGAGAATTTGGTCAAGGGATTTATCCGGCCTTCTAAGTCCCCTGCAGGGGCTGGTTTCTTTTTTGTGCAAAAGAAGGATGGGGGATTGCGGCCCTTGACTAAAGAGAGCTTAATAAGATCACGGTCAAGAACCACTATCCCCTTCCCCTGATTTATGACCTGTTCTCTCAGATTACCAATGCCAGTGTATTTTCTAAATTGGATCTCCGGGGGGCATACAACCTAGTGCGTATACACAAAGGAGATGATTGGAAGACGGCCTTTAACACACCCGACGGGCATTATGAATATCTGGTTATGCCCTTCGGGTTGTGTAATGCCCCGGCTGTCTTCCAGGAACTGGTGAATGAGATTTTCCGGGATGTGCTAAGTCATTTTGTCTTAGTGTACCTAGACGATATTTTGATCTTTTCGGGGAGTTTGGCAGAACACCGGGAACATGTCAGATACGTTCTGTCCAAACTCAGACAAACAGCCTTTATGCGAAGTTGGAGAAGTGCATATTTGAGGTGTCTGAAGTACCATTTCTGGGCTATATTATTTCTACTTCTGGGCTAACTATGGACCCTAAAAAAGTATCCGCAGTCTTGGATTGGCCTCAACCCATCGGGTTGAAAGCACTGCAGCGATTTCTGGGGTTTGCAAATTACTACCGGAAATTTATCAAGGGCTTCTCTTCGGTAGTGTCTCCTCTTACTGATCTCACCAAGAAGGGGGCTGACACTTATAATTGGTGCAGTGAAGCTCAGTCTGCCTTTTCTCTATTAAAAAAGTTGTTTTGTTCTGCCACTATCCTCCATCACGTTGATGTCACTTCTCCATTCATTGTCGAAGTGGACGCATTGGAGATAGGGGTCGTGATGTCCTGTCTCAACATTCAGGATATCAAGGTCGCTTACACCCTTGCGCCTTCTTCTCCCGTAAATTCTCTCCTGCGGAGAGGAATTATGACAACGGGAACCGAGAACTTCTGGCCATTAAATTGGCTTTTGAAGAATGGCGTCACTGGTTGGAGGGTGCTGAGCATGTCATCACAGTGTATACGGACCACAAAAATGTAGAGTACATTGAGGGGGCTAAGAGACTCAATCCCCGGCAAGCTCGTTGGTCTTTATTTTTCTCTAGATTTATCATTACGTACAAACCTGGGAACAAGAATGTCAAGGCCGATGCCTTGTCCAGGTGTTTTGAACCTGAGTCTGCTCCACCCTCACAACCAGTGACGATTCTGCCTGACAAAGTGGTTTTGGCCGTCACTGAGACTAAGGAAAACCTGAGGGCCATTCTGGGGTCTTCTCAACAGGACTCTCCAGAAGGAAAACCTGAGGGGGTCTTCTTTGTACCTATATATTTATGACTCCAGATTCTGGAGATGTTCCAGATGGTCGCAGGACACCCAGGTTATGCCAGAACACTGGAACTGCTGTCCAGATGTTTCTGGTGGCCATCGTTGAGTCTAGACTGCAAGGAGTTTGAGAGGGCCTGCTCTGTCTGTGCCAGGAGCAAGTCTTCCCGTCAGGCTCCTGCGGGTACCCTGCAGTCTCTGCCCGTGCCTGAGGAGCCATGGACCCATTTGTCCATGGACTTTGTAGGGGAGCTCCCCAATTCTGAAAGAAAGACGGTCATTTGGGTGGTGGTGGTAGACCGCTTTAGCAAAATGGCTCATTTTATTCCGTTGGAGGGTCTCCCATCTGCCCAGGAATTAGCAGATCTATTTGTGCTTCACATTTTCCGCCTACACGGGATTCCAGAGAATGTGGTATCTGACAGAGGTGTACAGTTTGTGTCACAATTATGGCGGGCTTTCTGTCATCATTTGGGCATGAAGCTCTCCTTCTCCTCTTGGTATCATCCGCAGACTAACGGGAAGACTGAGAGAGTCAATCAGGCCCTTGAACAATTCTTATGGTGTTATGTGTCGGATGTCCAGCATGAGTGGGTAAAGTTTCTACCTTTTGCGGAATTCGCACATAACAACCTTAGAAATGGGTCCTCCGGCTTTTCACCTTTTCAGGTGGTCACAGGCAGGTCACCGAAATTCTCTCCTCTACCGGTGGTGACCTCCCCGTTTCCAGCTTTGGAAGCCTGGCAGGGGTCCCTGAAGGAGATTTGGGCAGTAGTCAAGAATAATTTGGAGAAGGCCTTTGATGTTCAGAAAAAACAGGCTGATAAAAGGCATTCTTTGAAATGGGAGTTTGATCCCGGCGATTATGTTTGGGTGTCCACACGCCATATCACCCTTAAACAGCCGTCAGTTAAGTTAGGACCCAGGTACATCGGCCCGTACCCCATTTCTAAAAAGATCAATAATGTGACGTATGTTGTGGTTCTACCAGCAAGCATGAGAGGTGTCAAGTCTTTCCACGTGTTGCTACTCAAACCTGCTGTACATGTGGATTCCTCTCCCCCCCCCTGTATTAATAGATGGAGAGCCTGAATACGAGATCGAGGAGATTCTCGATTCTCGTTTTGTTTGGAATTCAGTGCAGTATTTGGTCCACTGGAAGGGGTATGGGCCTGAGGAAAGATCATGGGTACCAGGACATCGTCTTCATGCGGAGGAACTAAGACACAGGTTTCATGAATTACATCCGGAGAAACCATGTAAGACGTGTCCGGAGTCCACGCCTCAAGGGGACGGTACTGTAACGAGCGGCGGTGATACGACCACCACCGTCCCCGCCGCTCAGCTCAGACCGCCGTGCGCTGGCCTGTCGCCGGCGCATAGCGTCAGAGCTATGTGCGTGTTGCCCAGCGGCGAGACCTTTACGCGTCTCGGAGATGCGTCAGCTGACCTGCGGGTCGGCTGACGTCATGGGGAGCGATCCTCGCCCCTGAATGTCTGGGCTGGCGCGGCATGCCTGGGAGTGCCCTGCCAGCATAAAGACAGCGAGCTGCCAGTAGCTCGCTGTCTGTTGTTGCGAATACTTTGTGTTAGCGCTCAGACCTTAGATAGTTCCGGTGTGCTTTGATCCGGGAGGAAACCGGGGATTTCACACAGAGATAGGAATTGTTTGATAGCTATAATTATAATTGTTATTATTGTCTTTATGTGTATGAACCTTGCCTGAACTCTCGACTATCCTTTTGCCTTGTGATTCTGTGCTTCTGCCCATCTGATCTTGTTGCCGACTTCTGCCTGAACTCCACTTTGATTCTGCCTGCCGATTCTGTACCTTGTCTGCCCGTCTGTTACCTACCTGATCTGTCCGACTACTCTATCTCACCAGTGGGCCCTTGCCACTGGTGAGGTTACCGCTGTGGTTCTATCTTTTATAATCTTTCACCGACAGTGAGTTGGAGTGCAGCAGGATCGTCCATTTATTAAATGAAATGCTGTCAGATGCAATCTCCTGCACCAGCTTATATACTTTTTCCATAGAACTTATGAATAGGAGGCCATTCCCACCAGATATGGTTGAAAATAGCGTTAGGGCAGTCACATCTCCAACACTGACTTGGGTAATCTGGTATCATTGCACGAATGTCAGCTGGAGTTTAATTTCAGCATTTTAGGATCTTATAATTCAGTTCCTGGATTGAGGTTTTGATTGAACCCTTATGCGAAATGTCTTCCCAGTTTATTTCTGCTCCAGCCTCTTCAGTGCAGTGTTCCCATTTATCAGCAAATCTCCACAGGATCTCATTTATTTGGGCTTCCAAAAATCCATACATGAAAGGCACAGTATGCAACATTAGAGATGGCCCGAACGGTTCACCGAGAAACGGGAACCAGCGAACTTTCGGGGTTCGCGATCGCGGAGATCCGCAAACTTTAGTTCAATTTGCCCCCATAGTGCATCATGAGGGTCAACTTTGACCCTCTACATCACAGTCAGCAGGCACATTGTAGCCAATCAGGCTACACTCCCTCCTGGAGACCCCCCCCCCCTTATAAAAGGTAGGCAGTGCCAGGCTTTTCACTCACTTGCATGCCTGCAGTAATTGGAGAAGGGAGAGCTGCTGCAGAGAGAGGTATAGGGAAAGCTTAGTTAGGCTCTTGTAGGCTTATTAGCTTGCTCCTTGCTGATTCTTATTGGTAAAAAATAAGCACCCCTCAACAGCTCAACAGCTCTTTTGAGAGCTAATCTTGTGCTTGTGATCTTTTTTTTTTTTGTGTGGCCCACTTGCATTATATACAGCCCTGTCAGTCAGTCGCAGCTGGCCTTTGGCCCCTTGGTGGTAATTACTACTGTACCAGGCACAGATTTGTAATACCCATCACTGCATATACCTACCTGTTGTTCACTTCAGTGCACCCACCTACCTACGTGAGTGCACGCAGTCTCACTGTGCCTGTCCGGTACCTGCTGTGTGTGTGTGACAGGTGCACATTTGTAATACCAGTCATTGCATAACTTTTCACAGTATCTGTGTGACCGCACGCTGTGTAATATACCACTCCGAGCATACCTGTTAACTGCACCTGTGTGGCAGCTGCACATTGTATTGTAATACCAGTCACTGCATACCTTTCACTGCACCTGTGTGACTGCACATTGTATTAGTCAAGTCAGTGTATACCTTTTACTTCATCCTCCCGGATATGGACTAAACAGATAGAGGCAGAGGCAGGGGCAGACCCAGAGGCAGGCCACCCGACAGGTCTGTTTGAGGTCGTGCTGACGTGATTTTGTGCAGCCCTGGCCTAAATTACAGTGCACAGAAGAAGGCACATCCCATCAACTCCCAAGATTGTCAGGACGTGGTTGACTATTTAACAAAGAACACCTCATCTTCTGCAGCCATCAGCACTACTACAAGCACCACATCTGCTGTATTTAACACTTCACAGGAGTTATTTGGTGGGGAAATCACTGATGCACAGCCATTCTTGTTACAACAAGATGAAGGCGCTAAGCAAGTTACACCACCTCATATGTCTGAGTTAGGCGACACTATGGACGTAACGTGTGAGGAGGAGGATGATGAAGTACCTGCTGTTGGTGCAGTTTATGAGGTGTCTGAGGCAAGCGAAGCTGGGGAGAATGATTATGATGATACGGGTGCCACAGAGGATCCTAAGAGACAAGATGACCAAGTAGACAGTTCAGAGGGGGAGTCAGAGAGGAGTAGGAGGAGGCGAGTTGCTGAAAGAAGCAGGGGGAGCTTGTCATCAGAAACAGCTGGTGGCAGTGTCCGGCGCCATGTATCGCCACCTATGGACAGCCAGCTAACATGCCCTTCAACGTCAGCTGCTGACGCCACCATAGTGCCCACACCCCAGGGGGGCTCAGCAGTTTGGACATTTTTTAGTGTGTCTGCCGTAGATCAGAGCAATGCTATCTGTTCTCCTTGCCTCCAAAAATTGAGCCGTGGAAAGGCCAACACCCACGTAGGGACAACTGCCTTATGAAGGCACATGCTGAAAATTCACAAACTGCAAAGGCACGCTTTGCGGACATTCAGTAGAGTTGGGCCGAACGGTTCGCCGGCGAACGGTTCCCGGCGAACTTCGGTGGTTCGCGTTCGCCACCCGCAGGCGAACGTTTGCGGAAGTTCGCTTCGCCCAGTTCGCATCAAAAAACAAAATTTTTACCCTCCATTTCACTGTCAGCAGCCATGTTATGGTTAAACACACTGCTTAAGGACCCGCCCACCCTCCCTTCAAGCTAGGTCCTTTATACCATTTGACTCAGTTGTCTGCCTACACTAATTAATTATGGGACAGCTGGTACACACTCTGCTAGAGAACTGGTATTATTTTAAAAGGAAAAATCCATATCCTTCTCCGTTTAGGTTCCCTTTAAGGATTTGTAGCATAAAAGCCAACTCACATTGGCTGGGATTTGAACCTGGGTCTCAATGTATGGTGGACAAGCACACTATCCACTATACCAACTGAAGCTGGCCTAAAATTGCTGGCCTGAAATTGCTGGCCTGAAATTGCTGGCCTGAAATTGCTGGCCTGAAATTGCTGGCCTGAATGTTTGGATTATTATTATTATTATTACTGCAGCCAAATAGATCAGCAGGGCTGCCAGGCAACTGGTATAGCTTAAAAGGAAATCAATATGGCAGCCTCCATATACCTCTCACTACAGTTCTCCTTTAAGCAACCTAATGGTTCTATTGCATTGAGCATTAATGGTACATTTTCGGCTAGCTTCACTTACTACTGTAGTGGTACAGTGCTTAGGGTGACGTGTCCACTACACAGTGAGATCTGGGTTCGATTCCCAGCTATGGTATGATGTATACTGGCTTTTAAAGTAGTATAATTCCCTGCCAGAAGAGACCCTCCTCCCTCCGGTAGGAGGGAGATTAAAATCTTCCTAGCAGAGTGTGTAGCAGCTGTCCCATAACTAATTAGTGTAGATAGGCAAATGGTATAAAGGACCTTGCTTGGAGGGGGGGTGGGTCCTCCAGCAGAGATGTGTATTTCACTCAATTAGGTGTGGCTCCAGGTATTAGAGCTTTTGAAACATGTTTCAAACAGGGTTCGCGAACTTAAAATCGGAGGTTCGGCCCAACTCTAACATTCAGCAGCGAAAGAACTTGCCGGTGAGACGCTTGATTTGTAGTAGCCCGACTTGCTGGAATTCGACCCTGGTCATGTTTGACCTCCTGCTACAACAGGAGAAAGCCGTCACCCAATATCTCTACAACTACAGTAGAAGGACACAGTCTGGTGAGATGGGGATGCTCTGGCCCAAGAACTGGACACTCATGCAAAATGCCTGCAGGCTCATGTGGCCGTTTGAGGAGGTGACAAACATGGTGAGTTGCAGTGAAGGCGCCATCAGCGACTTGATCCTGTAACGATCAGTGTCAGCACACAGAGAGAATCTGATTATTGATGATCTGCAGAATCATCAACAATACAGATGTATACCTGATTATGGATGATCTGCAGAATCACCAATAATACAAGTATGACTAACCTCTGGACACCTAATAAAGTGTAAGTGTTTGATGTAACAGTAGGCTATCTCCCGAGAGGCGGGAGATACAGGCAGATTAACCAAGAACCACCTGAGGGGCAGGTGGGCCTGGGCAGTGCAGGAACTATCCCCTAGAGAGAGGGAATAGAGAGGACCTGGCAACCAGGGATATCTGGAGATTAGATATAGACTGTACTGCAGCCAGGAGACTCCAGGAGAAGAGGCCACTGGCTGCTAACAGGCCGGACTCCCTGAGGAGCAGGAGTCCTAGTTGCAACTGACACTAGGTGGAATTGTGTCACTGCTAGTACAGATAAACTGAGCACTCAAGGAGTGAGTGACAGCCTGGAAGGTCGGGCAGACCAGGTCGGCAACACACGAGCAGATAAGGTACAGAGACAGAGGGCTGATTCGGTAACAGGGTACAGGCAGGGTCTGGCAACAGGAAGACAGATATGCAGGGGTACTGAATCAGAAGGCAATAGAGAGGTCGACAGAGCAAATAGTCATAACAGAAATAGAGCAGAGTCCTAGTCTGGGGTGTGAGGTCCATGGTCTCGACACCCAGGAACTAGTCTAAAGGATAACACAGCAATGACACAGTAATCCTAAGCTTGGGTGTGAGGTCCTTGGTCACAACACCCCGGAACTGGTCTAAAGTATAACACAAGCGTATTCTGGCTAAGTGTGAATTCCCAGGTCCACCTGGTTCTAACACACTGTAGGATCTGACTATGGTCTGAGTGCTCACACGTATGTATTCGCAACGGCAGACAACTTGAGACTGACCAGCGAGATCTATATATAGTGAAGCGCTCCTCGGCGCCACACAGCTCACTTCAGCCAATCAAAGCCTGTGCTGGGATCAGCTGATCAACCTGATCAGCTGATCCCTCTCCTACTGGCATAAAGGTCCTGCCTACAAGCACGCACGCGCGTAGCTCTCCATCTGTGTGCACTAGAAGGCCCAGACAAACCAGACGCATGCTGCTGTGTGGAAACCGCTGGTCTGAACGCGGAGACAGCCTCCCCGCTGCCAGACCGCGCGGCGGCATCTCCGCAATCCATTACAGATCCCCTATGCTTTTTTCCTGGAGCATGCCGTGCGTAGAGTGGTGGATCAAGCTGTGGAAGAGCATGAACAGGAACAGAAACAGGAGGAAGAGTTGTGGGATTCTCATCAGAACCAGATGTTTCCTCAACACCTGCGGCAGCATAGAGGGGGGGGGAGGAGGAGGAAGAGTCGTGTGGGGAAGAGGAGTCAGATGAGGAAGGTGGGGTTTTTTGAGGAGGAGGCAGGAGAACAACTGCAGCAGGTGCTGCAGGGGGCTTGTGCTGCTTAACTTTCCCGTGGTATTGTTCGTGGCTGGGGGGAGGAGGAGAACTTACCTGACATCACTGAGGAAGCGCTAGAGGAGATGGATAGTATGTCTGGATCCAAATTTGTGCAGATGGCGTCTTTCATGCTGTCCAGCCTGTTGAGGGACCCCCCGTATAAAAAAACTCAAGGATAGGACGCTCCAGCGATCTCATGGTGATGTCGGACATACGGACATTCTTTAGTCCAAAGCCTCGCCTTAGCCCTTCCGGATCCACCCTCCACCAATGCCTGGACCGGCAGGTAGCTGACTACCTGGCCTTAAGTGTGGATGTAGACGCTGTGAGCAGCGATGAACCCTTGGACTACTGGGTGCGCAGGCTTGACCTGTGGCCAGAGCTGTCCCAATTTGCCATCCAACTTCTGTCTTGCCCTGCCTCAAGTGTCCTGTCAGAAAGGACCTTCAGTGCAGCTGGAGGCATTGTCACTGAGAGGAAGAGATGGCCCGAACATCCGATTTTCACGAACTTCCGCAAAAGTTCAGTTCACGTGAACTTTCGCAAACCGCAATAGACTTCAATGGGGAGGCGAACTTTGAAAACTAGAAACACTCATGCTGGCCAGAAAAGTGATGGAAAAGATGTATCAAGTGGTCTTACGTCTTAGTTTTTGCCATCACTGTACCGTGAACAGGTACAGTGACTGGTGGTATTGAATATCACACTGCGTGCGCTCACGTAGGTAGGTGGGTGCACTGAAGTGAACAACAGGTAGGTATATGCAGTGATGGGTATTACAGTGTGCTGGGCCTGGCAGTGGCACACACAGTAGGAATTAGCAAGGATGTCTATGCAACACAAGTGTCTGTGAGACACACACACACACACACACACAAAAGATCACAAGAACAAGATTAGCTCTCAAAAGAGCTGTTGAGGGGTGCTTTTTTAGCAATAAGAATCAGCAAGGAGCAAGCTAACAAGCCTACAAGAGCCTAGCTAAACTTTCCCTATAGGTCTCTGCACAGCAGCTCTCCCTTCTCTAATTACTGCAGGCACATTATTGTTACTTAACTATTACTGTTATTTAACCTCCCTGGCGGTCTATTAAGATCGCCAGGGCGGCTGCGGGAGGGTTTTTTTAATTTAAAAAAAACTGTTTCATGCAGCCAACTGAAAGTTGGCTGCATGAAAGCCCACTAGAGGGCGCTCCGGAGGCGTTCTTCCGATCGCCTCCGGCGCCCAGAATAAACAAGGAAGGCCGCAATGAGCAGCCTTACTTGTTTTGCTTACATCGTCACCATAGCGACGAGCGGAGTGACGTCATGGACGTCAGCCGACGTCCTGACGTCAGCCGCCTCCGATCCAGCCCTTAGCGCTGGCCGGAACTTTTGTTCCGGCTGCGCAGGGCTCGGGCGGCTGGGGGGACCCTCTTTCGCCGCTGCTCGCGGCGGATCGCCGCAGAGCGGCGGCGATCAGGCAGCACACGTGTGCTGCTTTTTATTTCGCTCAAATCGGCCCAGCAGGGCCTGAGCGGCGACCTCCGGCGGTGATGGACGTGTATAGTCGTCCATACCGCTGAGGAGGTTAACTATTAACCATTACTGTTATTTAACCATGTAACTGCACTGCGGCATATGGTCAGCTCTTTAACTAATATCACGTCACTGTGGCACGTCACTGTTATGTTATTTTATTTTACTGCACCGTGGCATATGTAACTGCACTGTGGCACTATGGACTGCTATCTGACTATATTACCGCACTGTGGCATATGGACTGTTATTTAACTAACTTTACTATCACCTGCATTGGGGCATACTGTCTGAGTCGATCTTTATGTTCTTACCCATTCACTTGGCCATGCCACTCGCCAGCAGCCGATTACACTTCACCACCACCCGACGACCCAACGCCAACCGCCCATGATCTGCTCCCCCCACTCCACAGACCAGTCGCATCACCCTCTCCAGAGCACAGCTCCTCCAGTGGGAAGCATATGGTTCCTCATTCCCTGTGGGCACGCGACTTCACGATTCTGTCTGGAGCCATGCCAAACTAATCTCTGCCTCTGCTCCAAGGTCCCATGCGGGACAGCGGCGTAGGGGTTGTCGCTCAGGAGCACTGGTGAGGCTAAGGAGGAAAGGCCTAAGGTCACCCATCCCCTCACTCCTCCTAGGAAACGTACGCTCCCTGCCCAACAAGCTGGACAAACTGTTCCTCCTCTGTGACAGGAGGGAGTACAGCGCTAACACCCCAATATTCTGCTTCACAGAGACTTGGCTCCACGAAGATATCCCTGATGAGGCCCTACAACTCCCTGGCTTCAGCCTTATCCGAGCTGACCGAGACACTGCTTCGTCTGGGAAAAAGAGAGGCGGCGCCATCTGTTTCTACATCAGCTCCGCATGGTGTCCCAACATCTCAGTACTAGCCAGGAAATGCTCTCCGGACCTTGAGCTCCTTCTTGTTAACTGCAGGCCAGTTTACTCACCAAGGGAGTTCTCCTCCTTCGTCCTGGTGGGAGTGTACATCCCACCGGATGTCAATGTCAATTCTGCCCTGCTTGTCCTGAGCGACTCCATTTCCCAGTGGGAGCTGTTCCTCCCGGACTCTCTGTTCATAGTTGTGGGCGACTTCAATAGAGCCAACCTCCGCCACGAGCTACCGCGCTATCAGCAGCATGTTTCCTGCCCCACTAGAGGCTCGGCCACACTCGACCACTGCTATACTGTACTGAAAGATGCATTCAAAGCTGTTCCGGGGGCTGCGTTGGGTTCCTCTGACCACTGCCTCATCCATCTCATCCCCACCTACAAGAGGCGTCTGGAGTCAGCAAAACCGGCCCTCAGGTCCTCCAAGGTCTGGTCTAGTGAGGCCAAGCTCCAACTTCAAGCCTGTTTTGACTGTATGGACTGGCAGACTCTGGAGGCACCCAACATGGATGAGTGGGTGGAGAACGTTACATCGTACATCAGCTTTTGTGAGGACTCCTGTGTACCAACCAAAACCTATAAAGTCTTTCAGAACAACAAGCCGTGGTTCTCCAACAAACTACGGCAACTTAGGAAGCGCAAGGAAGCTGCACACAAATCAAGCAACCTTGAGGAATACAGGAGGGCGAGGAACGACCTTAATCGTGAATTGAGGGCTGCCAAACGTGAGTTCGCTGAGAGGATGGAACAAAACCTCTGTTCAAAAGACTCAAGAGCCGTATGGAAAGGCCTTAAAGCTGCTACCAATTACAAGCCTCCTCCCCCGACACGCTCCACCTAGCATCAAACTTGCTGAAGAACTCAGCAAATTCTACTGCAGGTTCGAGTGCCAGGATTCGCCTGCGGGGGACCTGCCACCGCCCACTTCCCCTCTGGCACATGCTGACCTCACCTCGAGTCTAAGTTCTCCCCCCATGGCTGTGAGAGAATCCGACGTCACATATCACCTGTCAACTATGAACTCCAGGAAAGCCTCTGGCCCGGACGGAGTGTCCCCTGCCTGCCTGAAGTCCTGTTCCAGGCAACTTGCCCCTATTCTCACCACCATATTCAACAAGTCACTTCAGATGGGCAAGGTTCCTGCCTGCTTTAAGAGGTCCACCATCATTCCAGTCCCCAAAAAGCAGGGCGTCACTGACCTCAATAACTTCAGGCCTGTAGCACTAACATCCATTATCATGAAGACCCTTGAAAGAGTTGTCCTGTCCTTTCTGAAGTCCTACACTACGCCCCTCCTAGACCCATTCCAATTTGCGTACAGGGAAAACAGGTCCACCGATGACGCCATCAATATTTGCCTGGAGCTCATCAGCAACCACCTGGACAGGCCAGACTCGGATGCCAGAGTCCTCCACCTGGACTTTAGTTTTGGCATCTAACACCATCTGTCCACGCAGACTTCAGGAGGGTCTAGCTACACTCGGTGTCCATTCCAGCCTTCGCCTTTGGATCACGGACTTCCTATCCCACAGGTCACAATCTGTCAAGCTGGACGACATTTCCTCCCAACCACGAACCATGAACATGGGGGCTCCACAAGGCTGTGTCCTGTCTCCAATGCTGTTCTCCCTCTACACCAACAACTGCAGATCCACAGCGGACTCTGTCAAGGTTATCAAATTTGCAGATGACACCATTATTGTTGGCCTTATCACCAAGAACGACGAGAGTGCCTATCGTCAGCAGGTAGACAGTATCTATCACTGGTGCAGAGAGAACAGGTTGGTCCTTAACACAGCAAAAACTGTGGAAATGATTATCGACTTCAGGAAGCATGCCCCTTCGACACCACCAATCCACATTGACGGTACTGAAGTATCGATAGTTCCCTGCGTCCGCCTCCTGGGCACCACCATCTCAAACGACCTGAGATGGAAGGCTAACACCAGCTCCACCGTGGCAAAGGCCCAGAAGAGACTCTTCTTCCTCCGTCAGCTGAAAAAGTTTGGCATGCCCCATCAGGTCCTAACAAGATTCTACTCTGCCACCACAGAATCTATACTCTGCTCTTCCATCCTGGTCTGGGACGCTGGTTCCTCCGTCAGCGACAGACAAAAACTCCAGAGGGTCATTAGATCAGCAGAGAGAATCATCGGGAAACCCCTCCCTCCACTTGATCTACTCTACAACTCGAGATTACACACTAGGGTGCTGAAGATAGCCATGGACCCCTCACATCCGGGCCACTGCTACTTCAGTCGCCTGCGTTCAGGGCGAAGATTCCGGGTCATCCCCACCAGGACCACGAGGCATAGGAACTCCTTTTCCCCTTCAGAAGTCAATCTCCTGAACTCCACCCACGTCTCACCACCACCCCATCCTTCTTAGGTCCGCAGACGTGCTTGGGACTTATGGGCCGAGCCCTCATAGCCTGCCTCCTGTTTCTGTTGTATCTTGCTAAATGCTATCTGTTGTATCTTGTTAAATGCTTTATCATGTATGTCTCTTGTTTAGTGCACTATTTTTCATGTCCTTGTAGATGTTGAGCTCTGTATGTGCCAGACCCAATTCCAGGCGTGATCCTGTCATGCTTGGCGAAATAAATGATTCTGATTCTGATTCTGATTCACATGAATGAGTCCAATGCCTGATGCTGCCTGCCTTTTATAAGGGGGGTGGGGCTCCAGGAGGGAGTGTAGCCCGATTGGCTACAATGTGCCTGCTGACTGTGATGTAGAGGGTAAAAGTTGACCCTAATGATGCACTATGGGGGCGAATAGAACTTCCAGAAAAGTTTGCAGTTCTCCGCGATCGCGAACCACGGAAGTTCGCCTGGAACCGTTCACCGGTGAACCGTTCGGGGCATCTCTACTGAGAAGAGAAGTCGCCTAAGTCACAAAAGTGTTCAGTACCTCACCTTTATCAAAATGAAT
Source organism: Hyperolius riggenbachi (assembly GCF_040937935.1). Taxonomy (NCBI): domain Eukaryota; kingdom Metazoa; phylum Chordata; class Amphibia; order Anura; family Hyperoliidae; genus Hyperolius; species Hyperolius riggenbachi. Next base: position 243,124,654 of record NC_090647.1, on the reverse strand, counting down.
GAGGCATGGATCCCGGAGGGCTACTGCCCGCCCAAAGACTAACTCAGTCCCCACACACAGCATCTCTGCCTGCATGCCGTGTGACTGCCTGCCCCATGACTAAGTCGCTCCCCACACAGCATCTCTGCCCGCAGGCTGCTTGACTGCCTTCTCCGTCACCACCAACAGGGTCCAGGACTCTAGGCGGATCCTGAATTTTTAAAGGTGCTAGCAGCGGCCGCTATAATAGTTTTTCTGGTGCGTGCACATGCCTGCCTAATTTTTCTGGCTGCACTGCAGCTGCAACAACAACACAAAAGACATGTACATGTGTCAATTCTCCTTCGTGATCGTTACCTTGCCGTGGTGAAGGGGCTTGTGTATCACAATGAAGCAATGAGCACTGGCTATATGAGTGTCTTGGAAGGGTGGGGGGCACACCCAAGATAATAAGGTTGTTGCTTCACTGTGGACAGACCAAATTTGATCAGCTGGACACTCAGTCACTGTTGGTCTGTCATTCAGCTACCTCAGCCCGACCATATGGGCTTGAAAACCGCCATTGCCTGAACTCTGGCCATGGTGCGCACCAGTCCAACACAGCCATCACAACACAAACAGCTGTTTGAGGTGCGTTACACAGTGAGTTTGGTCTGTCAGTGTGAAGCAGTACTCTAATTACACTCCCTGATTGATGTATATACATGCAAGATGTTTTAAAGCACTTTAGGCTTCCGATTTAGCAATAAAATGTGATTTCTGCCCTTAAAACGCTGCTCTGCGTCAAATCCTGATTTTTCCCGGGGAGTTTTGGCATGTATCCCACTCCGCCATGCCCCCCTCCAGGTGTTAGACCCCTTGAAACATATTTTCCATCACTTTTGTGACCAGCATAAATGTTTCTAGATTTCAAAGTTCGCCTCCCCATTGAAGTCTATTGCGGTTCACGGACGTTCGCGCGAATCAAACTTTTGCGAAGTTTGCGTTCGTGGTCCACGAACCGAAAATCGGAGGTTCAAGCCATCTCTATGCAACATTGGGTTTCCTTGAAGACAAATCAATTCAAACTGTGACATGAAAAAAGATGATTTGAGATCTTCTCCACAAATATGAGATTTTAATTGCTTACACATTCAGGCAAATATGCCCGGTATCTCCAGTATGTTTAGCATCTGGCCCTCATGTATAATATCAATGGGAAAAGTTGAGCTCATCCCTAGTACTGAATCTATATTATTCACAGAATTACAGCATTTAGCATTTTTCAGATGAAACGTAACATGAAAAAATAGCCAAATATAAATTGATGTAAAATGAAGGGTTTTTTCTTTGTTTTATAAAACTATCTATAATTTATGAGTATAAAAATGCTAATTTAGCCACAATCTGTTTTATTGTTTTTCTTTTCACTGCTAAAATAGAAAATTGGCCAGTGAATTATAGAAAAGCAGAGGTCTTAGAACAAACAAGTTTTATTGTGGACATGGCATTCTGTTTTGAAATGTTAGGCAGGGAACTGTTAGCATTTTATTTTTGTCTTGGCAACCTATGATTTTAAAGTTAAATTTGAAGCATAAAATACACTATTTCAGTTAGGGCTCAAATGAAATCTAAAGAGAATGACTTTCTTCTGGTAAAGAATTAAAGGAAATTTTTGTTTGGCCACGGAAGCTTAAAAAAGCTTTCTCTTTGTGTGTGTGTAAGTATAAGCAGTTATTACAAGTATATCATAAGTTGATCAAATGTTTGAATAATTTCTATTCAATTAACACAGACTTTGAACAAGTCCAAACTATGCATAATTTATATGAGCTGGTTAACAGACAGAAACTGTATGCAGGTCAGAAAGGCCGAGGTTTATAACTGAAAGTCAAGCTGTTGTTTGAGTAATTAGTGCCTCTCAGTTCTCAAGGTTAATAGACAGGCAGAAGCCATAAGGTAATGATAATACACAGATGGTTTATGTAATAGAAGAGGGCAACTTGGTAACAATTTTCAACTGCAGTTGCACATAATAATAGGAATAGCAAATAAACATTTTCTGTTGCATTCAAAACCTTTTTTGCAACCACTTTACTCTCATCTACTGGGCTATAGTAGTGTTGGGCGAACATCTAGATGTTCGGGTTCGGGCCGAACAGGCCGAACATGGCCGCGATGTTCGGGTGTTCGAGCCGAACTCCGAACATAATGGAAGTCAATGGGGACCCGAACTTTCGTGCTTTGTAAAGCCTCCTTACAGGCTACATACTACAAATTTACAGGGTATGTGCACCTTGGGAGTGGGTACAAGAGGAAAAAAAAATTAGCAAAAAGAGCTTATAGTTTTTGAGAAAATTGATTTTAAAGTTTCAAAGGGAAAACTGTCTTTTAAATGCGGGAAATGTCTGTTTTCTTTGCACAGGTAACATGCTTTTTGTCGGCATGCAGTCATAAATGTAATACAGATGAGAGGTTCCAGGAAAAGGGACCGGTAACGCTAACCCAGCAGCAGCACACGTGATGGAACAGGAGGAGGGTGGCGCAGGAGGAGAAGGCCACGCTTTGAGACACAACAACCCAGGCCTTGCATGAGGACAAGAAGCATGCGGATAGCAATTTGCTTTTTGTCGGCATGCAGTCATAAATGTAATGCAGATGAGAGGTTCCAGGAAAAGGGACCGGTAACGCTAACTCAGCAGCAGCACACGTGATGGAACAGGAGGAGGGCGGCGCAGGAGGAGAAGGCCACGCTTTGAGACACAACAACCCAGGCCTTGCATGCGGACAAGAAGCGTGCGGATAGCAATTTGCTTTTTGTCGGCATGCAGTCATAAATGTAATACAGATGAGAGGTTCCAGGAAAAGGGACCGGTAGAGCTAACCCAGCAGCAGCACACGTGATGGAACAGGAGGAGGGTGGCGCAGGAGGAGAAGGCCACGCTTTGAGACACAACAACCCAGGCCTTGCATGAGGACAAGAAGCGTGCGGATAGCAATTTGCTTTTTGTCGGCATGCAGTCATAAATGTAATGCAGATGAGAGGTTCCAGGAAAAGGGACCGGTAACGCTAACTCAGCAGCAGCACACGTGATGGAACAGGAGGAGGGCGGCGCAGGAGGAGAAGGCCACGCTTTGAGACACAACAACCCAGGCCTTGCATGCGGACAAGAAGCGTGCGGATAGCAATTTGCTTTTTGTCGGCATGCAGTCATAAATGTAATACAGATGAGAGGTTCCAGGAAAAGGGACCGGTAACGCTAACCCAGCAGCAGCACACGTGATGGAACAGGAGGAGGGCGGCGCAGGAGGAGAAGGCCACGCTTTGAGACACAACAACCCAGGCCTTGCATGCGGACAAGAAGCGTGCGGATAGCAATTTGCTTTTTGTCGGCATGCAGTCATAAATGTAATACAGATGAGAGGTTCCAGGAAAAGGGACCGGTAACGCTAACCCATCACAGATGTTCATTGTTCATGTTACTTGGTTGGGGTCCGGGAGTGTTGCGTAGTCGTTTCCAATCCAGGATTGATTTATTTTAATTTGAGTCAGACGGTCTGCATTTTAATAGAAAATTGGCCAGTGAATTATAGAAAAGCAGAGGTCTTAGAACAAACAAGTTTTATTGTGGACATGGCATTCTGTTTTGAAATGTTAGGCAGGGAACTGTTAGCATTTTATTTTTGTCTTGGCAACCTATGATTTTAAAGTTAAATTTGAAGCATAAAATACACTATTTCAGTTAGGGCTCAAATGAAATCTAAAGAGAATGACTTTCTTCTGGTAAAGAATTAAAGGAAATTTTTGTTTGGCCACGGAAGCTTAAAAAAGCTTTCTCTTTTTGTGTGTGTAAGTATAAGCAGTTATTACAAGTATATCATAAGTTGATCAAATGTTTGAATAATTTCTATTCAATTAACACAGACTTTGAACAAGTCCAAACTATGCATAATTTATATGAGCTGGTTAACAGACAGAAACTGTATGCAGGTCAGAAAGGCCGAGGTTTATAACTGAAAGTCAAGCTGTTGTTTGAGTAATTAGTGCCTCTCAGTTCTCAAGGTTAATAGACAGGCAGAAGCCATAAGGTAATGATAATACACAGATGGTTTATGTAATAGAAGAGGGCAACTTGGTAACAATTTTCAACTGCAGTTGCACATAATAATAGGAATAGCAAATAAACATTTTCCGTTGCATTCAAAACCTTTTTGCAACCACTTTACTCTCATCTACTGGGCTATAGTAGTGTTGGGCGAACATCTAGATGTTCGGGTTCGGGCCGAACAGGCCGAACATGGCCGCGATGTTCGGGTGTTCGAGCCGAACTCCGAACATAATGGAAGTCAATGGGGACCCGAACTTTCGTGCTTTGTAAAGCCTCCTTACAGGCTACATACTACAAATTTACAGGGTATGTGCACCTTGGGAGTGGGTACAAGAGGGAAAAAAAATTAGCAAAAAGAGCTTATAGTTTTTGAGAAAATTGATTTTAAAGTTTCAAAGGGAAAACTGTCTTTTAAATGCGGGAAATGTCTGTTTTCTTTGCACAGGTAACATGCTTTTTGTCGGCATGCAGTCATAAATGTAATACAGATGAGAGGTTCCAGGAAAAGGGACCGGTAACGCTAACCCAGCAGCAGCACACGTGATGGAACAGGAGAAGGGCGGCGCAGGAGGAGAAGGCCACGCTTTGAGACACAACAACCCAGGCCTTGCATGAGGACAAGAAGCGTGCGGATAGCAATTTGCTTTTTGTCGGCATGCAGTCATAAATGTAATACAGATGAGAGGTTCCAGGAAAAGGGACCGGTAACGCTAACTCAGCAGCAGCACACGTGATGGAACAGGAGGAGGGCGGCGCAGGAGGAGAAGGCCACGCTTTGAGACACAACAACCCAGGCCTTGCATGCGGACAAGAAGCGTGCGGATAGCAATTTGCTTTTTGTCGGCATGCAGTCATAAATGTAATACAGATGAGAGGTTCCAGGAAAAGGGACCGGTAACGTTAACCCAGCAGCAGCACACGTGATGGAACAGGAGGAGGGCGGCGCAGGAGGAGAAGGCCACGCTTTGAGACACAACAACCCAGGCCTTGCATGCGGACAAGAAGCGTGCGGATAGCAATTTGCTTTTTGTCGGCATGCAGTCATAAATGTAATACAGATGAGAGGTTCCAGGAAAAGGGACCGGTAACGCTAACCCAGCAGCAGCACACGTGATGGAACAGGAGGAGGGCGGCGCAGGAGGAAAAGGCCACGCTTTGAGACACAACAACCCAGGCCTTGCATGCGGACAAGAAGCGTGTGGATAGCAATTTGCTTTTTGTCGGCATGCAGTCATAAATGTAATACAGATGAGAGGTTCCAGGAAAAGGGACCGGTAACGCTAACCCATCACAGATGTTCATTGTTCATGTTACTTGGTTGGGGTCCGGGAGTGTTGCGTAGTCGTTTCCAATCCAGGATTGATTTATTTTAATTTGAGTCAGACGGTCTGCATTTTCTGTGTAGAAGCGGATACGCCGATCTGTGCCGATGCCTCCGGCAGCACTGAAACAGCGTTCCGACATAACGCTGGCTGCCGGGCAAGCCAGCACCTCTATTGTGTACATTGCCAGTTCGTGCCAGGTGTCTAGCTTCGATACCCAATAGTTGAAGGGTGCAGATGGATTGTTCAACACAGCTACGCCATCTGACATGTAGTCCTTGACCATCTTCTCCAGGCGATCGGTGTTGGAGGTGGATCTGCACGCTTGCTGTTCTGTGGGCTGCTGCATGGGTCTCAGAAAATTTTCCCACTCCAAGGACACTGCCGATACCATCCCCTTTTGGGCACTAGCTGCGGCTTGTGTTGTTTGCTGCCCTCCTGGTCGTCCTGGGTTTGCGGAAGTCAGTCTGTCGGCGTACAACTGGCTAGAGGAGGGGGAGGATGTCAATCTCCTCTCTAAAGTCTCCACAAGGGCCTGCTGGTATTCTTCCATTTTGACCTGTCTGACTCTTTCTTCAAGCAGTTTTGGAACATTGTGTTTGTACCGTGGATCCAGAAGGGTATAAACCCAGCAATTGGTGTTGTCCAGAATGCGCACAATGCGTGGGTCACGTTCAATGCAGTCTAGCATGAATTGAGCCATGTGTGCCAGAGTCCTGCCAGATCATCACGCTGATCGTTTTCTCCTTCAGATTCCCCCAGTTGCATCATGACAGCTGTTTCCTTGATTTTCAACATTGACTTCTTCAGTAAACACAGCAGTGGTATGGTAATGCTGACTGAAGAGTTGTCACAGCTCACAAGCAACGTGGATTGCTCAAAATTTTGGAGGACTTGGCAGAGGTCCAACATGTTGGCCCAATCGGATCCACAGAAGCTTGGCAGCTGTCCGGATGCGCCTCGGTACTGCGCCGTCATGTACTGGACCACTGCACTCTTCTGCTCGCAAAAGCGGGCTAGCATGTGCAGCGTAGAATTCCAGCGCGTAGGGACATCACACAGCAAGCGATGGTGGGGGAGATTGAAGCGCTCCTGCATCTTGGCGAGTGCCCCCGAAGCAGTACTGGAATTTCTACAATGTTTGGCCACTCGTCGCACCTTCAACAGAAGATCGGCCACGCCTGGGTATGTCCTCAGGAACCGCTGAACTACTAGGTTCATCATGTGCGCCAGGCAAGGGATGTGTGTCAGCTTAGCCAACCTTAAAGCGCGAATGAGATTACTCCCATTATCACACACAACCATGCCCGGTTTCAGGTCCAGCGGTGCCAGCCACAAATCCGTCTGTTCCTTTATTCCCCTCCAAATTTCCTCCCCTGTGTGCTGCTTATCCCCAAGGCAGATCAGCTTCAGCAACGCTTGCTGACGCATGCCAACAGCTGTGCTGCACTGCTTCCATGATCCTACTGCTGCTGGGTTAGTGTTTCCGGATGAGGTACAGCTTTGAGATGCGTTGGAGGAGAAGGAGTCAGAGAGATAGGTGCTGCTGTTGTTATCCAGTGGGAGGGACGGCGGTGCAGCTGTTTGCGGCGTGGGCAACACCCGCGCCGTAGCAGGTGAGGAATCGCTGCCAGGCTCCACAAGGTTCACCCCGTGCGCGGTAAGGGAGATGTATCGACCCTGGCCGAACGCACTCGTCCAGGTGTCAGTGGTGAGGTGAACCTTGCAGGCAACGGCATTCTTCAAGCTTCGGGTTATTTTGCTGACCACGTGCTCATGCAACTCAGACACTGCAGAGCGCGCAAAGTGTTAGCGGCTGGGAACCACGTAACGTGGGATGGCCACTGACATCATGCCCTTGAAGCTGTTTGTCTCCACCACTCGATATGGCAGCATTTCGCAGGCCAGAAGCTTGGCTATGCTGGCTGTTAGTGCCACGGCCCGGGGGTCATTTGCTGGCAATTTCCTCTTGCACTCAAGCATCTCCGAGACAGACAACTGAACCGTAGGGCTGCACACTGAACGGCTGTTGGTTGTTGTGTTTGATGAAGACTGGGAGACCTCAAGAGCACTATTCCGGAAAGTGACAGTGTCAGCGTCGTCTGATGTTTGTGAATTTTGTTGTGAACCACGCAATGGCTGGGCTACTGCTGCTGCTGAGGAGGGTCTGGTGGTGAGTCTGGTGACCCCAAGGGAGGCAGTGTTGCTGGTACCCTGTCCTGCCGCGTTTGCCCACAGAGTGGGATGTTTGGATACCATGTGGCGGGTCATGCTGGTGGTGGAGAGGTTGTTAATATTTTTCCCCCTGCTCAGGCGGGTCTTGCACACCTTGCAAATCACCATGGTACCATCCTCACTGCAGTCTTCAAAGAAAGGCCAGACTTTGGGGCACCTGCCTTGCTGGCGATTTCTGTTTGCGCCTCTTTTGCGTCTCACTTGAACTTCCACGCTTGTGGTGCCTGAAATTTCGCGCCGCCTACCTTGTGGCACAAGGCGAACTCGTGCAGCAGTGGGTTCTTCAACAGACTCATCTGTGCTGCTACGACGGCGATGTTCTCCTTCACATACAAAATCTGGGTCTGGGTCCACATTGTCCATACCCTCCTCCTCTTCCATCTCCTCAAACTCGTCATATGTGATTGTGGGCCGCCGCTGTGGAGTAGAGCTCCCCAGAACAACCTCTGCGCAGCTCACTCCAACGTCGTCTTCCAGATCTTCTCGGCCGACCTCCTGCAATTAAAACCCCTCCTGCCCAACTTGCTCTGGGATTTGGGTTTCAAAGTCCTCGGACTCGCCTTGCATTTCAGTGCGCAGTGCATTTCCCACAGTAAATGGTTGTGAATCCGGGTACAACATTTCTGGCTGTTCCATTGACCTTTGAAAGGTGGAAGTTTGTTGGGCTGGGAATAGCTCCTGCGAATACCCCATTGTGTCCTGAGGAAATTCTTCGGACTGGTTATTTGGCAGTTGTGTGCGTTGTGTCAGCTTTGTGCCCACTGGCTCCTTGTAACTGTCTGAGGACTCGGACCTCGTGCGTGATGTGCTGGTGCTGCTTAACCCACTGCTGGACGCTTGAGAGGTCTTCCAATTAATTATCTGGTCCTGTTCTTTTGGATTTGTGAGGGTCGATTTCCTGGACAACATGGGCGGTATTGAGTGGGTTTTCTTCAGTGCTCCACTGTGGCCTGTACGTGAACCGTCAGGGGAAACACCTCTTCCCTTGCCCCTCCCTCTTTCACAGGATTTCTTCTTCATTTCACTTATCCTTAAAGTACACGCTGACTGGCAGCAGTACAGTGGCAGTACAGAAATGCTATACAGTGGCGGGTGAGCGGTGTACTACTGTTCCCAGCAGAGACACAGAGTGGCAGTAAACACAATGCTATACAGTGGTGGGTGAGCGGTGTACACAGAGTGGCAGTAAACACAACGCTATATAGTGTGGGTGAGCGGTGTACTACTGTTCCCAGCAGCGACACAGAGCACAATGCTATACAGTGGTGGGTGGGTGAGCGGTGTACTACTGTTCCCAGCAGCGACACAGAGCACAATGCTATACAGTGGTGGGTGAGCGGTGTACTACTGTTCCCAGCAGCGACACAGAGCACAATGCTATACAGTGGTGGGTGAGCGGTGTACTACTGTTCCCAGCAGCGACACAGAGCACAATGCTATACAGTGGTGGGTGAGCGGTGTACTACTGTTCCCAGCAGCGACACAGAGCACAATGCTATACAGTGGTGGGTGAGCGGTGTACTGCTGTTCCCAGCAGCGACACAGAGCACAATGCTATACAGTGGTGGGTGAGCGGTGTACTACTGTTCCCAGCAGCGACACAGAGCACAATGCTATACAGTGGTGGGTGAGCGGTGTACTACTGTTCCCAGCAGCGACACAGAGCACAATGCTATACAGTGGTGGGTGAGCGGTGTACTACTGTTCCCAGCAGCGACACAGAGCACAATGCTATACAGTGGTGGGTGAGCGGTGTACTACTATTCCCAGCAGCGACACAGAGCACAATGCTATACAGTGGTGTGTGAGCGGTGTACTACTGTTCCCAGCAGAGACACAGAGTGGCAGTAAACACAATGCTATATAGTGTGGGTGAGCAGTGTACTACTGTTCCCAGCAGCGACACAGAGCACAATGCTATACAGTGGTGGGTGGGTGAGCGGTGTACTACTGTTCCCAGCAGCGACACAGAGCACAATGCTATACAGTGGTGGGTGAGCGGTGTACTACTGTTCCCAGCAGCGACACAGAGTACAATGCTATACAGTGGTGGGTGAGCGGTGTACTACTGTTCCCAGCAGCGACACAGAGCACAATGCTATACAGTGGTGGGTGAGCGGTGTACTACTGTTCCCAGCAGCGACACAGAGCACAATGCTATACAGTGGTGGGTGAGCGGTGTACTACTGTTCCCAGCAGCGACACAGAGCACAATGCTATACAGTGGTGGGTGAGCGGTGTACTACTGTTCACCGCAGTGACACAGAGCACAATGCTATACAGTGGTGGGTGAGCGGTGTACTACTGTTCCCAGCAGTGACACAGAGCACAATGCTATACAGTGGTGGGTGAGCGGTGTACTACTGTTCCCAGCAGCGACACAGAGCACAATGCTATACAGTGGTGGGTGAGCAGTGTACTACTGTTCCCAGCAGCGACACAGAGCACAATGCTATACAGTGGTGGGTGAGCGGTGTACTACTGTTCCCAGCAGCGACACAGAGCACAATGCTATACAGTGGTGGGTGAGCGGTGTACTATTGTTCCCAGCAGCGACACAGAGCACAATGCTATACAGTGGTGGGTGAGCGGTGTACTACTGTTCCCAGCAGCGACACAGAGCACAATGCTATACAGTGGTGGGTGAGCGGTGTACTACTGTTCCCAGCAGCGACACAGAGCACAATGCTATACAGTGGTGGGTGAGCGGTGTACTACTGTTCCCAGCAGCGACACAGAGCACAATGCTATACAGTGGTGGGTGAGCGGTGTACTACTGTTCCCAGCAGCGACACAGAGCACAATGCTATACAGTGGTGGGTGAGCGGTGTACTACTGTTCCCAGCAGAGACACAGAGCACAATGCTATACAGTGGTGGGTGAGCGGTGTACTATTGTTCCCGGCAGCGACACAGAGCACAATGCTATACAGTGGTGGGTGAGCGGTGTACTACTGTTCCCAGCAGCGACACAGAGCACAATGCTATACAGTGGTGGGTGAGCGGTGTACTACTGTTCCCAGCAGAGACACAGAGTGGCAGTAAACACAATGCTATACAGTGGTGGGTGAGCGGTGTACACAGAGTGGCAGTAAACACAATGCTATATAGTGTGGGTGAGCGGTGTACTACTGTTCCCAGCAGCGACACAGAGCAAAATGCTATACAGTGGTGGGTGGGTGAGTGGTGTACTACTGTTCCCAGCAGCGACACAGAGCACAATGCTATACAGTGGTGGGTGAGCGGTGTACTACTGTTCCCAGCAGCGACACAGAGCACAATGCTATACAGTGGTGGGTGAGCGGTGTACTACTGTTCCCAGCAGCGACACAGAGCACAATGCTATACAGTGGTGGGTGAGCGGTGTACTACTGTTCCCAGTAGCGACAGCGACACAGAGTACAATGCTATACAGTGGTGGGTGAGCGGTGTACTACTGTTCCCAGCAGCGACACAGAGTACAATGCTATACAGTGGTGGGTGAGCGGTGTACTACTGTTCCCAGCAGCGACACAGAGCACAATGCTATACAGTGGTGGGTGAGCGGTGTACTACTGTTCCCAGCAGCGACACAGAGCATAATGCTATACAGTGGTGGGTGAGCGGTGTTCTACTGTTCCCAGCAGCGACACAGAGCACAATGCTATACAGTGGTGGGTGAGCGGTGTACTACTGTTCCCCGCAGTGACACAGAGCACAATGCTATACAGTGGTGGGTGAGCGGTGTACTACTGTTCCCAGCAGCGACACAGAGCACAATGCTATACATTGGTGGGTGAGTGGTGTACTACTGTTCCCAGCAGAGACACAGAGTGGCAGTAAACACAATGCTATACAGTGGTGGGTGAGCGGTGTACACAGAGTGGCAGTAAACACAATGCTATATAGTGTGGGTGAGCGGTGTACTACTGTTCCCAGCAGCGACACAGAGCACAATGCTATACAGTGGTGGGTGAGCGGTGTACTACTGTTCCCAGCAGCGACACAGAGCACAATGCTATACAGTGGTGGGTGAGCAGTGTACTACTGTTCCCAGCAGCGACACAGAGCACAATGCTATACAGTGGTGGGTGAGCGGTGTACTACTATTCCCAGCAGCGACACAGAGCACAATGCTATACAGTGGTGGGTGAGCGGTGTACTACTGTTCCCAGCAGCAACACAGAGCACAATGCTATACAGTGGTGGGTGAGCGGTGTACTACTATTCCCAGCAGCGACACAGAGCACAATGCTATACAGTGGTGGGTGGATGGGTGGTGCACTACTGTTCCCAGCAGCGACACAGAGCACAATGCTATACAGTGGTGGGTGAGCGGTGTACTGCTGTTCCCAGCAGAGACACAGAGTGGCAGTAAACACAATGCTATACAGTGGTGGGTGAGCGGTGTACACAGAGTGGCAGTAAACACAATGCTATATAGTGTGGGTGAGCGGTGTACTACTGTTCCCAGCAGCGACACAGAGCAAAATGCTATACAGTGGTGGGTGGGTGAGTGGTGTACTACTGTTCCCAGCAGCGACACAGAGCACAATGCTATACAGTGGTGGGTGAGCGGTGTACTACTGTTCCCAGCAGCGACACAGAGCACAATGCTATACAGTGGTGGGTGAGCGGTGTACTACTGTTCCCAGCAGCGACACAGAGCACAATGCTATACAGTGGTGGGTGAGCGGTGTACTACTGTTCCCAGCAGCGACACAGAGTACAATGCTATACAGTGGTGGGTGAGCGGTGTACTACTGTTCCCAGCAGCGACACAGAGCACAATGCTATACAGTGGTGGGTGAGCGGTGTACTACTGTTCCCAGCAGCGACACAGAGCACAATGCTATACAGTGGTGGGTGAGCGGTGTACTACTATTCCCAGCAGCGACACAGAGCACAATGCTATACAGTGGTGGGTGAGCGGTGTACTACTGTTCCCAGCAGCAACACAGAGCACAATGCTATACAGTGGTGGGTGAGCGGTGTACTACTATTCCCAGCAGCGACACAGAGCACAATGCTATACAGTGGTGGGTGGATGGGTGGTGTACTACTGTTCCCAGCAGCGACACAGAGCACAATGCTATACAGTGGTGGGTGAGCGGTGTACTGCTGTTCCCAGCAGAGACACAGAGTGGCAGTAAACACAATGCTATACAGTGGTGGGTGAGCGGTGTACTACTATTCCCAGCAACGACACAGAGCACAATACTATACAGTGGTGGGTGAGCGGTGTACTACTGTTCCCTGCAGCAACACAGAGCACAATGCTATACAGTGGTGGGTGAGCGGTGTACTACTATTCCCAGCAGCGACACAGAGCACAATGCTATACAGTGGTGGGTGAGCGGTGTACTACTGTTCCCAGCAGACACACAGAGTGGCAGTAAACACAATGCTATACAGTGGTGGGTGAGCGGTGTACTACTATTCCCAGCAGCGACACAGAGCACAATGCTATACAGTGGCGGGTGAGCGGTGTACTACTGTTCCCAGCAGAGACACAGAGTGGCAGTAAACACAATGCTATATAGTGTGGGTGAGCGGTGTACTACTGTTCCCAGCAGCAAAACAATGACTGGGGTGACCCTGGCTAGCCTGGCTGGAGAGAGAACTACCCTGCCTGCCTACCCAAAGCTAAACCCACAGACAAATGGCGGAGAAATGACGTGGATCGGGTATTTATTTACCCGAACCACGTGACCCGTTCGGCTAATCAGAGCGCGCTCGGGTACGAACCACGTGACCCTTTCGGCCAATCACAGCGCTAGCCGAACGTTCGGGGAACGTTCGGCCATGCGCTCTTAGTTCGGCCATATGGCCGAACGGTTTGGCGGAACACCATCAGGTGTTCGGCCGAACTCGAACATCACCCGAACAGGGTGATGTTCTGCAGAACCCGAACAGTGGCAAACACTGTTCGCCCAACACTAGGCTATAGGGTAATCCAGAAGCATTCAAACTGTTGCTAGACCTGGAAATTGGAATCAGCTTCCATGGATCTTTCATCTTGAGAAGGTCTGAACTCAGCCACCAGGTGTATTCTCCTTTCTTGGTTTAACTGGTATCTAAGTAGACACAATTCTTGAAACACACTTTCAACTCATGTGGCAATGGTTTATCATTTTATTCACATAAACTGCCATGTGTTTGAATAGCTGGGCCACCTTATTACCCACAGGGTAATACATATGCTGTATTGTTTCTCACAATTTCATGACCTTTTATTGGCATTGGTGAAAAAGGCGTCCCTATTTAGTTACTAGTGACTGAGTGCTTGCATCATCACGGTTCCCTTGGAGATACCATTGTTGTGTCCCACGTTTGGCCCCCCTCGATTGGAATGGCACACATGCCATCTGCACGGTGGGGACAGCATTTTGTATCTATGGCAGGTAAGACACTCTGCCGCCTACACGGCACTGCCCGTTTCTTTGGGGGTTATATACCCAGCTCCGTACCCCACCACCAGTGCTGGTCGTAATGGAAAAATCTACGCTTACGGATCATTACGCGTAATTTTACGCTATTACGCATTACACAATTACGGTTACGGCGTAGGAAATTATCTACGGTTTATCACTGTAATTACGCGTTAACTTACGCAGTTACGCGTAAGGATACCGCAATGTAGGCGCTTACACTACGATGTTACGCGTAGTGCCGTAATACGCATTAATGCGTATTTTTTGACGCATACAGACGATGTGTACGCAATAGCTATCAATGTGACAGCTATTGCGTACACATCATTCGTATGCGTCAAAACGTACGCTTATATACTGAAGGGCAGGAGAAGATACTATTGGTTGCTTAGGATGTTGACTGATTGGCTACTCTTAGAAAAGGGGAGTTTTTACGTTAGTAATTACGCGTAAAATTGCGCGTAAGTCTTCGTAAAATTACGCATACCTAGCAATTACGGTAGACAGTGTAATTACGATACCACTTAACTCCTTACGCGTAAATTTACATTGAATTACGATGCGTAATTACGCTCATGCGTAATTTCGGCCCAGCACTGCCCACCACACCTCCATATATGTTTGGGGACAGGTTACCACCCCACCCACCAGTTTCACCTCACACATAGAAGGGTCATACAGGCCACACACCTGTGCCACCCATCAGGGTGTAGCCCCACCCACATCCACTAACACTGCCCACTGGGTCACACCCGGAAGCCATCTACATTCATCAGCTCCAATATAAATACATGTCCTCGTGTGCGTGTAGGTAACGTTAACTGATGAAAGCGTGGACATGCCGAAACGCTTCTGACAACACCTGCACATGACAGTTCCACAGAGGGCACCTAGGGTCACTATTCAATCCAGACCAACACTGCTGCTGGTCACTGCAGTCTCCAGGTTGCTCGTCCGTCAGACGATCTTTTCAGGTCTTGATGATGATGACGATTTTATGCCTGCTTTTATATTCTATCTAGTAAGTGCATATTGTATTGCGCATTTTAACTTGATTAAAAGTTACCACACTATGGAGTGTTCCTCCTGTTTTGCCTTTCCTTTTCTAGTCCCCCTCACAGCTGAGCATTGAGGAGTCGCTATAGTGTGATCACAAATTGTTTCTCCAGCTGGTCCCCTGTTTTCAGCAGCACAAGATTTCCCATCTCTTGTTCTACATAGAATTCCATAACTTACTAAGTCATTAAACTCTATAAGGGTTATGCTCTTGTAATCCTGAACATGCAAAGCAACCACATAATAGAGATGGCCCGAACCTCCGATTTTTGGTTCGCGAACCGGATTCGCGAACTTCCGCGAACCGCAATAGACTTCAATGAGGAGGCGAACTTTGAAATTTAGAAACACTTATGTTGGCCACAAAAGTGATGGAAAAAATGTTTCAAGGGGTCTAACATCTGAGTTTTTGCATGGATGAGTGGGATAGACGCCAAAAGTCCCGGGGAAAAATCTGGATTTGACGCAAAACAAAGTTTTAAGAGCAGAAATCACATTGAATGCTAAATTGCAGGCCTAAAGTACTTTAAAACATCTTGCATGTGTATACATCAATCAGGGAGTGTAATTAGAGTACTGCTTCACACTGACACACCAAACTCATTGTGTAACGCACCTCAAACAGCTGTTTGTGTTGTGACGGCTGTGTTGGACTGGTGCGCACCATGGCGAGAGTTCTGGCCGTGGCGGTTTTCAAGCCCATATGGTCGCCGGGCTGAGGTAGCTGAATGACAGAACAGTGACTGTCCAGCTGATCAAATTTGGTCTGTCCACAATGAAGCAACGACCTTATTATCATGGGTGTGCCTCCACCCCCGACACACTCATATAGCCGTCGGTCATTGCTTCATTGGGATACGTGAGCCCCTTCACCATGGCAAGGTAATGATCACAAAGGGGAATGGGCACATGTACATGCCTTTTATTTTGTTGTTGCAGCTGCAGTGCAGCCAGAAAAATTAGGCAGGCATGTACACGCACCAGAAAAATTATTATAGCGGCCGCTGCTAGCAGTGGCCTTAAAAATTCAGGAATCCGCCTGGAGTTCGGACCCTGTTGGTGGTTGTGGAGAAGGCAGTCAACCGGCCTGCGGGCAGAGATGCTGTGTGGGGACTGACTTAGTCTTGGGGCAGGTAGTCACACAGCATGCAGGCAGAGATGCTGTGTGTGGGGACTGAGTTAGTCTTCGGGCAGGCCTGAGCGTGCTTTGCAGACCAGGCATCCGTGGTCAGATGGACCCTTGACCCAACACTGTGTGCCAGAGATGTCACCACTTGCCTTTCAACATCACGGTACAGTTTAGGTATCGCCTTTTTTGAGAAAAAATTGCGGCCTGTTATCTTCTACTGCAGTGTGTGGCTTTGCTTTTGTGTGCTGCTTTTCCTCAGGTGGTCATGCCATTGCAGTTTGTGCTTTGTAATCATGTGCCTTCATAAGGTAGTTGTCCCTATGTGGATCTTGGTCTTTCCACGGCTCAATTTTCGGTGGCAGAGAGTACAGATGCCATTGCTCTCATCAAAGGCAGACACACAACAAAAATTTCCACACCGCTGAGCCCTGGGGTACTGGCACTTTGGTGGTGGCGGCCGACTGAGTGTTAAGTGGGGTGCCAGAATCAGAGCAGGAGAAGGAAGATATGTCACGCCTCCAGCTGAGAAAGATGAGGTGTTCTGTGTTAAATAGTCAACTGCATCCTGACAATATTGGTGGTTGATGGCACGTGCCTTCTTCTGAACACTGTACTTTGGTCGAGGGCCACACGGAATCACAGCGCGACCTCGAACAGACCTGCCAGGTGGCCTGCCACTGCCTTTTGTTTTGTCCATATTAGGGGGGATGAAGTAAAAGGTATGCACTGACTTGACTAATACAATGTGCAGTCAGTCACACAGGTGCAGTTAACAGGTATGCACGGAGTAGTATGTCACATTGCGTGCACTCATGTAGGTAGGTGGGTGCACTGAACACAACAATATGCAGTAATGGGTACTACAATGTGCACCTGTCACACACAGACAGGTAGCAGACAGGCACAGTGAAACTGCGTGCGCTCAGCTCACGTAGGTAGGTGGGTGCATTGTGAACAACAGGTAGGTAGGTATATGCAGTAATGGGTATTACAATGTGCACCTGTCACACACAGACAGGTAGCAGACAGGCACAGTGACACTGCGTGCGCTCACGTAGGTGAGTGCACAGTGAACAACAGGTAGGTATATGCAGTGATGGGTAATGTGCACCTGTCACACACACAGGTAGTCACTGAATGTGCTGGGCCTGGCAGTGGCACACACAGTATGAATTATCAAGGCTGTCTATGCAACACAAGTGTCAGTGGGACACACAGGAAAAAAAATAGATCACAAGAACAAGATTAGCTCTCAAAAGAGCTGTTGTGGGGTGCTATTTTAGCAATAAGAATCAGCAAGGAGCAAGCTAAGAGCCTAAGAAGCCTACAAGAGTTTAACTACTCTTTCCCTATGAGAGAGTCTGCAGCAGAAGTCCCTTCTCTATTTACTGCAGGCACACGAGTGAGTAAAATGGCCGGTGCTGCCTCCCTTTTATCAGGGGGGGAGTGGCTCCAGAAGGGAGTGAAGCCTGATTGGCTACAATGTGCCTGCTGACTGTGATGTAGAGGGTCAAAGTTGACCCTAATGGTGCACTATGGGGCCGAACCGAACTTCCGGAAAAGTTTGCGGTTCTCTGCGATCGTGAATCCCCGGAAGTTCACCGGGAACCATTCCCTGGCGAACCGTTCAGGCTATCTCTACCACATAATCCTAATAATCTTTATCTATCTCATCTTTAATATGAACGACCAATCCCCTAGACTTAAACGTTTTTGTTCTTCAGAGTTAGCATTATTACTTGAGCTGTTATGCAATATAGATTTTTTTCAAATAAAATGTCTACATTTTGTTCAGCCAAATCTTGGAATGCCTCAATCAAAATATTTCCGGGCCGGGGACACCCAGACATAACTAGTGAATAAGCTTTCATGGACATGAAATTGCCATTGTGACGGTCCATACCTAGGCTTTCACCCCATGGCCCACTCACCTCTGCAACATTGTATGTATGTTTCAGAAACAAAGAGCGTATGTGCTATGTTCATATGCCACCATGCCAATCCACTAAATCACTTTTTGGACAGTGTCCAGATCTTTCCTCCTTTGGTTCAATACTTTGTTCCTGCATTTCATGACTATGAGTACATCCAAAGACTCAGCAAGTTTTGTACCGTGAGTGACCATTGTTTTAAAGGGACTCCGAGCAGTGCAGAAACTATGGAAAGATGCATATCATTTTAAAGCTCTCTTTCTCCTCTTTCCAATGATATATAAACCACCGCCCTACGCCTTTTAGTTTTCGCTATTTTCGCGATTGAAATTGCCGCAGCCGCAATTTCAATCTCGAAAATAAAGAAAACTAAAAGGCATAGAGCGACGATTTAGGTGTCGCCAGAAAGAGGAGAAAGAGAGCTTTAAAATGATATCCATCTTTCCATAGTTACTTGTATTACACAGGACGACACTTTCCCCAGTGTCAGCAGCTCCATTCAGCAGAAAAAGTCGGCCTGTGTAATACAATGTAACTATGGAAAGATGGATATCATTTTAAAGCTCTCTTTCTCCTCTTTCTGGCGACACCTAAATCGTTGCCCTATGCCTTTTAGTTTTCTTTATTTTCGTGAATTTCGGCAATTTGAATCGCGAAAATAGCGAAAACTAAAAGGCATAGGGCAGCGGTTTATATATCATCGGAAAGAGGAGAAAGAGAGCTTTAAAATGATATGCATCTTTCTGTAGTTTCTGCACTGCTCGGAGTCCCTTTAAGTTCTTCCTTTTGTGGAATGCCATGATCCCCTTCTCTCCTGCTGCCACTTTCTGCAGGATGTTTGTTCAAAATTAATCCTCCACCTAAAAACACAGAAAAAAGTACCTCTTAAATCTAAGGTGTTTGCTACATAAATCTGTATGCCATCTAAATATTTAATTACAATAATCATAATAAGGTTTGTACATTCAAACCTTCCCCTTACTTGTCAGAAAATATACAGGCAGAACTATTTTATTAGTAGTGATTAGTATTACTATTAATTTCCACCCTAACTGGAACTTGTTATTTCCTGACACCTTTCTTTTCTTGCCTTTCTTTTATTTTTCCCTTCCTTTTACCTTTCCTCTCCCTACACTTTTTCGTATTCTTTCTTATCCTTTTTGTTTCTTATAGCGTATATTTATAGTCTATAATTTGATAACTTACACAAGTTTGTAACAAAAACACTAAAAAATTCTAAAGTAAAAGAACTGATTAAAGTGGAAATCTATCCAGAACTTATATTTTACCTTTGCACGGAGTGGGAGAGTGAGGTTTTATTTCTCACTAGTCACTAGTAGACCTAAGCCCATTCAAAAATGGGCTCTAGGTCTCTCTCACCTCCGCCACCGCTGCATGTCAGCACACGCGTACCCGCTGTGCACACGCACACCTACCTGCCGCGTGCACGCTTGCACCCGCCCGCGACACTCCGCCCACACCTCCTGGCCTCGTCCTCCTCCTGTCCCAATGGCTACACATGCGCAGTAGCCAAAACACATGGGACTCAAGGACAGGAGGAGGATGCAGGGACAGTAAGGGTTTTCTTACTTAGGATTACTCATTAACAATATTAGCCTCAATTCATAAAGGGCTGCGTGAGAAAAAAAAAAACAGGTCGTTAAAATACAGCATTCTACCGAATTTGGTATTTTAGACTTTTGTTTGCTAATTCATAAAGATGTTCACAGTAGTGGTAGTAAATGGCTTCAATTCACAAAAACCTGTACAATAACAGTAGACGTGTGCATTTGTCTCTGTTTTGTTACATGCTGTACTTGTGCAGTGACAGCATCACAATAGTAAAATGCATCCCCAACATCCCTTTAGATGTGTAACCCTTTTTGAATCTTGTTCGGCCCTGACTGAAAGGAATCCACCAGACACTGACGTAAATGTGAATATCAAGAATTTATTTGTGACCTGAACCAATGGTCACTGGTATTCAATGGTCACTGAATTCAACTACAAATATCCTTCAACATATATATATATTATTTTCACATTACATTTCAGTCGAATCTTCTCCTCTTCACTGCCAGTGCACCAGTAAAAGCTGCAGAATGAAGTTCAGGTTACTCATATAAATGTTTACAAACAAGTGAGCTACAACAGTTCTATCTTTCTTTTACAATCATCATCCACTTCTCAATACTACATTTGGTGATCACAGTACCATATGCTGGTGGGTACTCTCCCTTTTTCTCTTTCTTGTGGCCCTCAAACAAAACAAAATTAAATAAAAATAACTAAATAAAAAATTTGAAATTAAAGAAATAAAAAAGAAACAAAGGAAACACTTGAACTTGGGTAAAGCACCAATACTTGGCTTAGGTAACACTGCTCTTTGTCCTGCTAGGTTAGATGCCACACTAGATGAAGCTCCAGGTTAAATGAGTGTAACACTTGGATATAAATCTCTGATGGACTCCTTCCCTCTATCAGGTGCTATTTTCTTTTCACTTCAGTTCTTTTACTGTCACAGGATGCAGAGTGACTCTATATTATATAAAAGCTTATTTTTTTTCTACTGGTAGGTTAATAGACCTTGTTGTGTTTAACTGGCAGATTGTCTTTATCTTAAACATTCTTTCTCCTTTTCTTCTCCACAGGCCTTGCACTCCTGCAGGGCATCTATTACTTTACATTTACTTTCACTGTTGGGCTGTTTGCAACATCAACTGAGGGACTAACAGCCTGACAGGCAAATGTCTCAGAATCTCCATAACAAGAGGCGGCTGAGCTTATACATTCACTGAGGGGTTTCATGGAGGCTATACACTTTTCTGGCAACATCATTTAAGATAACTGGGAGACTCTGTCTCTCTGTTGCTAAGCGACTATATGCTCGCGTGTGCCATCTACTGTGCATATTTGGTTCTACAGTGGCTAAGTCTTATTGTAGCAAGGCGAAACTTCGCCAACCAAGCAAATATTCAATACGCAGGGCCGGCCCGCTCATGAGGCGGGGTGAAACATTTGCCTCAGGCGGCAGATCAGGGGGGGGGGGGCGGTACCCGCCGGTCTATGGATGCTGGGGGCCGCTCGCCGAGCTGGAGGGGTTGCTGGCAGAAAGGGGGTATTGGGCCTAGCGGTGGGGAGGGGGGTCGGACCCCCCCCTCCCTCGCCTGGGTCCCCCGATCTGCGCTCCTCCTCCAGCGTTAAGTACCAGCGTGCATATGATTAAGAGGTAACGGGCAGGGGAATCACTCACCTCTTCCGCGTTCCGTGGAGCGCACGATGGAACGCGGAAGAGGTGAGTGATTCCCCTGCCCGTTGCCTCTTAATCATATGCATGTTGGTACTTAACGCTGGAGGAGGAGTGCAGATCGGGGGACCCAGGCGAGGGAGGGGGGGGGGTCCGACCCCCTCCCCACCGCTACGGGCCCAATACCCCCTTTCTGCCCACTACCCCTCCAGCTCGGCGGCCCCCCACAGCTGGGGGGGGGGTTTCGATTTTTTCTAATTTTGCCTCAGGCGGCAAAAAGTCTAGGGCCGGCCCTGTCAATACGCATGTTAATACATAGCAAAATAACACTTTGTCCCCTGAAAGGGCTACAAATTTCTCCGGCTTTTAAGGAATGTAGTCCTCTACAAATCAGTTACGTTAATATCCAATACAAATTTTCTAACAAATATAGGTCAGCCAACCTCTCTTGGTTGATTCGGGTGGATTTTCGGATTATCTCCGAAGCGTTGATATCCACTGAGTCAGTGTCTGGGGACTTCCCTGAAGTCAGGGCATCACACTTTATCTCCTTCAGATAAGCTTCTTCTAGACGTTCACCACTCTCTATACTGGCCCAGGCATTCTCCCTTTCTTGCAAAACCATTGCAGCTCATAGAAGTGCCCTATCAAGTGGCAAAGCTTCAGATGGATCAGGCTTGTTTCTTCTCCATCTGACTCTTTGAGGTTCAGGCAGTGGATTCCGGTACTCCTTCCAGTCTTTTTGGCTCTGTGGCTCTTTTTGGCTCTGTGTCATCAACTCTTCCCTAGTTTTCTCTCGCGGTCGGGCAATCTGCCCATCTTGTATCTCTTCTCTTTTCTCTTCACTAACTTCAGGTTCTTTCACTGTTTTGTCATCACTGGTGTAGGGAGATTGAGGAACTGATGATACAGAATCAGTTCTCAGTCCTATTTCTTCAGACCGTGTAGATTTCACTGGATGTTCTGCCTCTCCTGGTTTCTGACCACATAGGAATCTTTGAAGGTAGCAATCATCATCTCTCTTAGGAGTCATGGAATTTTTGCTGCCTCGCAGTGGGGTACCACCAAGACTAGTTACATTGGCAGCCCCAAAACCTTTCTTTCCTTCCACAAGGTCAAACTCAACCATCTCTCCATTCCTTAATGTTATGATCACTTCTGCAGCGTTTACTGCTGACTGCACTGGTATTGCAAACCAAGCAGTTCTAATGTCATTACATGCATTTGCTTGCATAGTTTGGTTTGCACTTAAACTAGTTGCTGATTCCATCTGCAGTCGCTCTGAAGTTTATGACAGTTTAATATGCTTTTGTGTAAACAAACATTGTCTGCTGCAGTGGAGGGGCGGTCCCTTTCCTGCAGGCTGCATATCATTGTCTGCCTTTTCCTGCTATCAGCCTGTGATTAATTACCATTCACTTGTGTGGGAATCTGCAGGTCTGCTCCCATTGGATGACCTCAGTATAAAGAACTGCTTCCTGCAATGCCTCATGGGCTATCATAGTTTCAGACTCTATCTGTTACTCTGCTCGTGCCCCACCTCGTTCCTGGTCCGTGTGGACTGCGCTGACTCCTGCGAAGAGATAGCGAATCCTTCTGAGTCCTGTTCCCTGTATTACTTCAGTCTTAGTCAGAGTTCCTGCTTATGTCATATATCGGTTCATTGCCAATATATACATATGTTAGTCAGACGTTACGAATAGTTTCATTGATAGCTGTAATTGTAATACGCTAGGAAAACATACTTATTGTATATTTATCTGTGTTACGTTCATCTATCTCGATCCTGCTATTTCCTGTCTCTCCTGTCCTGTCTTTGTGAGGCACGCCATCGCCGCAACGCATTGGCTGCCTCATTCCAGTCTGTCTGGTTTTGGACGCTTGCTGTCGCTAAGTAATCGCTAGCTAGCAAGCGTTCATTCTGTCTACCTGTCCTGATCTCCTCAGTCCTGGTTTATGCGCTCAGCGCTACCTTGCGCTGAGACGTTATTACGAAGTGTTTGTGGCTGTTCAGATCTGCACCGGCTCTGTGCACCACAATCTCCTATTGGAGTCAGTCCTCTCCTCCACTAAACTGGGGATATCCTGATCCCTTGTGCTGGTGTGTGTACCTCCTTCACGTCAGCTTATGTGTTGTATGCTGACTGTGGAGATTACACCCCCAAGCGTAACATTATGATAGCCCCATTACCAATCCCCATTGTGGGGGGGGTTCCCAGCAAAAATGACACTGTTTGTTTTGGTTCCTGTTCCTTTAAGAAATTTGAGAAGCTCAATTCTGAAACAGAAAATGAGTTTTTTTCTGAATGTGCCAGGTTCCTGGCCAATCCTGAGCTCCAGGCTACTCCTGTTTCAACGTGGGCCCCCCAGCTAGTTTATGTTTTATTTAAGGGAAGATTGTTTCAGTGGGCCTACGATGTCTTGGATCATACCAATTTAAAAGAAAGACCACTGGAATTTCTAGCGTTTGTGATCCATAACTGGCTGCGCAAAACCGATTTGCCTAGCCCTTTTGATAAGCTCCTGGCAGCTTGTCAATCAGCTGCTCCTTCTACTGCCTACAAAAATAATCAGCAAGCAGATAATTGTTCTGATAACTTTTCTTCTGCTAAGGCAGCAGGGTCTAAAGCCAAACGTAAACGCTCCAAAAGAAAGGCGTTACAATCAGCGGAGTCGTTGCCCTTGGCGACTGCGCATCAGATCTGTAACGAGACTCCACCATTAGCAGATAATGAAATTCAGTCACCATTCAGGGGAGTCAAATGGACCTATGAAACTACTAATGAACTTTCATTGCTAGCCAGGGAAAATAAAGGTTCTTGTTTAAATGAATTATCTGAATATGATTATGAAGATATATTACAGAGTATTGAACAGATCAATTTATTCGTGCAGCAAGGGAAATTTGCATACACTACAGTTCAATACTTGCTACAGGTATTGGAGATCCTGAGGAATAAGAAATCGGCCAATCACCTGCTAAATAACCCAATGTATGTTTCTGCCACTAACACATTTGCAAACTATGATCAGCCGGAATGCTCAGCTGTTAAATATGCATGGGATCCTCCATTTGAGAAAGGAGAGATGGAAGCTCTGGTCTATGAATGGAAGAAAGATGCAAGTTCATTTTGTCAGTTTTACAGTGCAAAAAGTGAATTAGTATTGAATGCATGCATTAAGTCTGCTTATAACCTAATAAAAACTGGTGTGTGTGGGTATGACTTTGTGGCTCCATTGATCGATGTGTGGAGAATGATTCTGGACGATTTTTATGCAATTCAATCAGTTGATACTAGGGAAGACACACTGTCAAGTGGAGATTGTTCCACTTCCTCAGTTCCTGAGGACTCGCCTGCTTCAGCACCTTTGGCTGATTCAGCGAGTGATTCTGAGCTCCTTTTGTGTGAAATTGAAGTTCCTGTAATTCCACCCTGTACCATGGATAACTCAGTGTTACTTCCCAGTAAGACAGAAATTACTAATACTTCCTTAATCTTGCCCTGCACAAATTTCTCAGCAGAGGACCCAGAGGTCCTGCTGACTTTCGAGTCCAGCCTAGCCAGTACTCATGACTCTTTGTTTAGTGAAACAGACACCAGAAAAATCTTGCCTGTCTCTGCAAACACTTCTGCAGAAATTACCTGTGTTAATAAAGTTCAACTCCTGTCTGATCCAGCAGATGCCAATAGATGCACTACATCAGTTTCCGAGTCCCAGCAATCCTGTCTAGTAAACTCAGAACCCCAGCATCTGAATTTTCCAATTTTACAAATGAATGGTGATTCAGATGCGCAAACATTGTGTCTTGATCTTCCTGTTTCTACACCTCGCTCTAGTTTCGTGAATAGCTCAGAGCATCTGCTATGTGAACCTGAAATCGCAGAATTATTACCTTGTTCAGAAAATTTTCCAATAAATTTGCCCTGTACCATGAATTGTGCAGTAGATCTCTCCAATGAAACTCAGGTCACAGAATCATTATGCTGTCCAGCAGGTGCTTCCATGGTTTTGCCCTGCAATATGGACTGTTCAGTGATCCTGTCCAGTGAAGCTGTGGTCGCAGAGTCTTATGCTTCACCCAGTACTTTGGATACTTTAAACCCTTTAGCAGAGGAGGCTGAAGCACTGCTTACCTCAGTTGGTGTTGCAGTAATATTCACTTGTCTAGCAGCTGTTTTGGAATTACAGTCTGCTCTAATAAAACTTGATGAATTTCTGCCCAGCGAAGCAGAAGCCATTGAAATATTGTCCTCGTCAGCAAGTGTGTTAGATACCTTGCCCTGTACACAGTCTGATTTAACCAATGTTGTTGAGTCCCTCTCCAGTGTTGTAACAGCCGAGGAACTCCAGCCCTGTCCTCTGAATGTTTCAAAAGTCTTGCCCTGTAACATGGATAATTCTGACTCGCTGGAAAAAATAATAGAAATCTCAGAATTTCAGTCCGGGTTAATGAGTGTTTCTGAAACCCAGCCCTGTATCCTGGAAAATTCTGGTTCTCTGGCCGGTGTGGCAGAAGTTCCAGAGCCCCCTTCCTGTCCAGTGAGTTACTCAGTTTTGCCTAGTTCAGTGGGGATTGCTGCAATATTGACTTGTTTTGCAGCCCTTCATGAGCTCCAGTCCAGTGTATTTGATGAGTCTCTGTCTAGTCCAGAAGAAGCTATGGGAACCCTGTCTAGTTCAGTGCATACATCAGAAGATTTGCCCTGTCTTGTAAATGCCCCTGAACATGATTTGTTAATAACCCTGCTGGAATCAGCGACATCTAAGTCTGATCCTGCAGTTTTTAGTGAGAATCCAGTAACTATGAAGTCTAGTCATGATGAATTTTTTTTGCCCAGTTCTGGTTTCGGTCCTGTCTTGACTGACTTTGAGGTTCGCAGTTCCTTGACATGCCCAGAGGTTTCTCTTGTGCCGGTGTGCCCAGATGTGCTTCGTATGCCAGACTGCCCAGATGTGTCTGTGTTAGCGTGCTCACGTGCTTCCCTAGTGGAGACATGTTCTGATGTTGCCGGTTGGCCTGCATGCCCGGAGATGGTTCTGGTCCCTAAAAGCCCTGTTCTTGATGTTTGTCCTTGTGACCCTGACTCTGGAGTTGCCCTGGGTTCCATAGGGGTTCTTGATAGTTCTCCATGTGAGCCTAAGGGGCGTTCTGACCTGTGGGGATCTCTTTGGAGCTTCCAAGTGTTCTGGGAGATCTCTGAGGAAACTTGTCCTGGTACCTTGGACTGGTTCAACGGTGGGTTTTGTGTTGGTAGGGACAGTTCCGGTGGGCATTGCAAAGGCTTTGGCGTTTTTGGACAATCCTTGGAAGGCGGTGGGTATCGCGCAGAGAGTTTCTTGGGGTTGTTTTCTGGAAGTCGTGGTTCTGATGGGTGTCACACTGAGGCTTGTAGTGCTGACGGGCATGGTTCGGTAGGTTCTGGTTCCAATTGGTCTAGTTTTGGTGAGACTGATTCGGGAATTTGGTTTTGTCGGACGGATCCGACCTTCATGAATTTTCAGTCAGATCAGTTTGCTGGATTTCCCACTTCTGATTTTTTGGTTTGGGTGGTTCAGGAGAAATATGTCAGTTTTCATAGGCGTCCAGAGGCCGCGTTTAAGGGAGGGGGTACTGTTATGATCGCTTCTGCAGCGTTTACTGCTGACTGCACTGGTATTGCAAACCAAGCAGTTCTAATGTCATTACATGCATTTGCTTGCATAGTTTGGTTTGCACTTAAACTAGTTGCTGATTCCATCTGCAGTCGCTCTGAAGTTTATGACAGTTTAATATGCTTTTGTGTAAACAAACATTGTCTGCTGCAGTGGAGGGGCGGTCCCTTTCCTGCAGGCTGCATATCATTGTCTGCCTTTTCCTGCTATCAGCCTGTGATTAATTACCATTCACTTGTGTGGGAATCTGCAGGTCTGCTCCCATTGGATGACCTCAGTATAAAGAACTGCTTCCTGCAATGCCTCATGGGCTATCATAGTTTCAGACTCTATCTGTTACTCTGCTCGTGCCCCACCTCGTTCCTGGTCCGTGTGGACTGCGCTGACTCCTGCGAAGGGGTCAGCGAGTCCTCCTAGTTCTGCTCTTGTTCTAGAAGTTGCTACTTGCTTGTCTTGTGTCATATATTGGTTCATCGCCAATATATACGCATACTTGCGCATTTTGTTATTTTCCTTGTATTCGTGTTACGTTAATATATCAGTGTCGCTGATATATACGTACACGAACTGTTTATTTCCTGTGTTCAGCTAGTCAGTTTTCCAGCACGTTTTGGTAGTTTGCGCGTATCGTGAACACCCGTGCTGAGCTAGTTATCCTGTTCCTGGTCCTGTTTGTGGATTGCGTTCATCTCTGCGAAGAGATAACGAATCCTTCTGAATCCTGTTCCTGGTCCTGTTTGTGGATTGCGTTCATCTCTGCGAAGAGATAGCGAATCCTTCTGAGTCCTGTTCCCTGTATTACTTCAGTCTTAGTCAGAGTTCCTGCTTATGTCATATATCGGTTCATTGCCAATATATACATATGTTAGTCAGACGTTACGAATAGTTTCATTGATAGCTGTAATTGTAATACGCTAGGAAAACATACTTATTGTATATTTATCTGTGTTACGTTCATCTATCTCGATCCTGCTATTTCCTGTCTCTCCTGTCCTGTCTTTGTGAGGCACGCCATCGCCGCAACGCATTGGCTGCCTCATTCCAGTCTGTCTGGTTTTGGACGCTTGCTGTCGCTAAGTAATCGCTAGCTAGCAAGCGTTCATTCTGTCTACCTGTCCTGATCTCCTCAGTCCTGGTTTATGCGCTCAGCGCTACCTTGCGCTGAGACGTTATTACGAAGTGTTTGTGGCTGTTCAGATCTGCACCGGCTCTGTGCACCACAATCTCCTATTGGAGTCAGTCCTCTCCTCCACTAAACTGGGGATATCCTGATCCCTTGTGCTGGTGTGTGTACCTCCTTCACGTCAGCTTATGTGTTGTATGCTGACTGTGGAGATTACACCCCCAAGCGTAACACTTAAATGGCAAAACTGATTCCTGAAGTACTTCTTCTTTATGGCATTCCAGTGTCTAAACACATCTTTCTCCTCACCAACTCGGGATATGAATCCATATCCTTTCCGACAATTGAACCAATTCACTACTCCTACTATCTTCTTAAAAAGAACACTCTGAACTCTTTTCAAGTGGTCTTTGTTCCAATTCTTCCGAAACTTTTTACGATTTCTCTACTTCACACATCTCAACCAAAACAACCTAGTCTCGTCTGGGGTCTGCAGACTAGATCCTGCAGTTCAACCCTCCACTGCAGGATTCTGCAGTTTAAATAAGGTTTCCTTTCAGATCGTCTTCGATCAGTACAATTTTAAGCCATATGACCTATTCCTCCACATTGCCAGCAACTAAAAAAGGTGGTTCTCTTTAACCACTTCTCCTAAAAGGAATACCTCTTTGCCCCAGAGCTCGTCTCTCTTCTTTCAATTTTTGCACTTCTTCTGTCAACTGCTTCACTACATTAGTCAATCTCAATATCCCTTCTGCAAGATTCCTCTTTCTTCTAATCAGGAACTTGTATATTTATCTGAAAAGACTGAATCTGTGTAGCCTCCTCTTCTTGCTGATACTTCATAGCGAGACTCTGCAGTCTTTGAAAATGTATCTCTTTATCTCCCTCAATCTTCAACTTAAGATGCTGTAGTTTGACTCCTCAGCCCAAGCAAGAACTAATTAACCAACCAGGAATCTGCATCCACATTAGCGATCACCTCTTCCTCCTCTTCTTTTTGAGTCAACACATTCATCAATTCCTTTAAAGCATTGGCGATGGTGAATTGTGGTATGATCTCTTCTTTCCTCTGAGTGCGTATCACATGCAGGTCAGCTGGGTCTCCATAAATTTCTTCTAATATCTAAATTATAGCTTCTAATGGGGTAGGCTCGGGTAAGTCAGAGGTCAGATTAGTCTTTTAAGCATCTCCTTCCAATGCTAATATGGCAATCTCCATCTGAATGTCAATGGGGACCTTATAGGCTTTAATTGCGCTGCAGATCTCTCAACCCAATCTTGAAGTAGCATGTTGGTGTCATTGAATTTCGGTAAGTATATTGCTAACAGGCCTACTGGTGTCACATTGAAAGCGGTTGAAGTTGGATCTGGTCTTTCACCCGTGGCTTGTGAACTGGTTCTGGGAGCTATTCCTTGATCCTCCCAGTGTAGCTCCTCCTCCATCCTGCCGACTACACCAAAATTATGTAACCCTTTTTGAATCTTGCTCTGCCCCAACTGAGAGGAATCCACCAGACACTGACGTAAATGTGAATATCAGGAATTTATTTGTGACCTGAACCAATGGTCACTGGTAACTATTCAACTATATATATATATATATATATATATATATATATATATATATATATATATATATATATATATATATATATATATATTCTTTTCACATTACATATCAGTCAAATCTTCTCCTCTTCATTGCCGGTGCACCGGTAAAGGCTGCAGAATGAAGTTCAGGTTACTCACATAAATGTTTACAAACAAGTGAGCTACAACAGTTCTATCTTTCTTTTACAATAATCAACCACTTCTCAATACTACATTTGGTTATCACAGTACCATATGCTGGTGGGTATGGGCTTGGGCAGAGGCAGGTCTACTGAGCAACTTCAGTTCTAAACATTCTCTGTCCCTTGTTACCAAGTCCAAGCTATATTGCTCAGCAAAACCTTACGTATTAGAGTTCTTTTTCCCTTTATGGCACTGAAACAATTTCCGCTCTTTGGGGCTTAGAGGATTTCTCAGACTCTCCCTTTTTCTTTTTCTTGTGGCCTCAAACAAAACAAAATTAAATAAAAACAGCTAAATAAAAAATGAGAAATTAAAGAAATAAAAAAGAAACAAAGGAAACACTTGAACTTGGGTAAAGCACCAATACTTGGCTTAGGTAACACTGCTCTTTGTCCTGCTAGGTTAGATGCCACACTAGATCAAGCTCCAGCTTAAATGAGTGTAACACTTGGATATAAATCTCTGATGGACTCCTTCCGTCTATCAGGTGCTATTTTCTTTTCACTTCAGTTCTTTTACTGTCACAGGATGCAGAGTGACTCAGTTACAAAAGCTTTTTTTTTTACTGGTAGGTTAACAGACCTTGTTGTGTTTAAAGAGGAACTCCAGTGAAAAGAATGTAATAAAAAAAGTGCTTCATTTTTACAATAATTATGTATAAATGATTTAGCCAGTGTTTTCCCATTGTAAAATCTTTTAAATCCTTGATTTATATTCTGACATTCATCACATGGTGACATTTTTACTGCTGGCAAGTGATGTAGCTGCTGCTTGCAGTTTTGGCAGTTGGAAACAGCTGTAAACGGCTATTTCCCACAATGTAACAGGGTTCACAGACAGGAAACTGCCAGAAGTACCTCGGTACTCAGAGCTTCTTGTGGGAGGGGTTTCACCACAATATCAGTCATACAGCGCCCCCTGATGGTCTGTTTGTGAAACACAATAGATTTCTCACGTAAAAGGGGGTACTCCCTCTGAATCTGTCTATTAGTTTATCTTAACTTTTTTTATTTTATTGCCACAGTTTAGATGAACTCTCAGTAAACATTAAACATGCCATGCTTAAGTGATTTCCCCACTTGATCCTCTGCATCGTAACCTAAAAGGTTAAACGTCTGAAGGGCTTCAGGGGAAATATATTTTGTGCTAGCTCTCTCTCCTCTAATGCCTGGGGAGTAGAGAAGCTTGACCTTCCTGAGAACATGCCGTATCCTATCAGAGGAAGAAGCAGGAGACAGAGCCTGTTCCTATTGGCTCTCTGCTCCTGTCAGTCATGGGTTATCCCTCTTTGCTTCTGTGAGTCATTGGCTACCACACAGTTTCCACCAGATCAAAGCTGCAGGTAATCACCATTCACCACACATGTTTCTGGGCTTTACCGCATGCTCTAATCTTCATGAATTGACATTTGCTGACATTTATTGAGGTGTCCACCGCACAAGTCAGTACTTTACCTCACTGCTTGGTAATTTCAGCTTGCCATTCAGTAACAGCCTTTATGAATTGACATTTTCCTAAATGCTTGGTAAAATCAGCTGTTTTCGGCATTATGTATGCGGTAATGCTTTATGAATCAAGGCCATTGTCTCAGGAGGAGCAGGAACCAAGTACTGGAAGGAAAGGATATGTCTTTAATAGGAACACAAAAATGCATGCACAATAAATTTAGTAGGCAAAGAATAGAACAATTATGTAATGTATTCCTTCCTGTCCCACAGACCATTGCTACCAAGAAAACTGGGACAATGGGAGACTCCACTAAAAGCGTGGTTAAGGTACAAACCTCTCCTAACACTACCACAGATGGAGAAAAGTGCTACTTTAAGTCATTAAATTGCATCAAGAAGTTGTTATTTAATCTCAGATAGTTAAAGGTTTCTGAACAACTAAATATAAAAATAATGTGTATAAAATAATGCATAAGCAATGTTTTATAAGCTATTTATAAGTTTAATGTTATCAAAAGTTCATTTTTATAATGTATTTTATGTGCACATTGCTAAAAATGGGTAACAGTGGAATCTCATAAAAGAGAAAACTATGAGTTCACAAATCTCAGCTTGCAACCTCCACGTTACTTGGAGTATTGCTGTGACTACAATTTTCAAGTCTCCAGCTCCCCATCATTTCCAACAGGAATTCACACTTCTACATTCTCTGAGGATAATAAGATGTATTTTTGAATCAAAGTATGCACCTCATAATGATGGCACTGTATTAACTAAGTACAGCTTCTTACAAGACCTATATGTAAGAGACATGTTTGTTTTGTTTAATAGAAATTATATTATAGAAAATAATAAAAAAAAAGATATACATAACAATGCTAATAGAAATATGTATGTCCAACCATCTATGTTGATGTATGTTTATAGAACTGGTGCACACATAAGCAAACTGGTCCATAAATATTTATTGTGCAACGTAGCATAACATTTACTATTTA
Organism: Hyperolius riggenbachi; assembly: GCF_040937935.1. Classification (NCBI taxonomy): domain Eukaryota; kingdom Metazoa; phylum Chordata; class Amphibia; order Anura; family Hyperoliidae; genus Hyperolius; species Hyperolius riggenbachi. The sequence continues at coordinate 243,092,234 of NC_090647.1, read as the reverse complement.
CATTAATAGACCATATGAGGTGTTTGTAGACAAACTGCACTAAAAGCTGTCAACTTTAAACAAACTTGAACTTAACTTCCCTTCTCATCCCGTCTTTGCTATGTTCACATTATCTAAATAACATTGTTTAACTAATGCACAGTGTCATCTAACCACTCTGGCTAGAGGTTCAGAATGTATTGTTTCTATGTTTATATGTTTGGGCAGCACGGTGGCGTAGTGGTTAGCTCTCTTGCCTTGCAGCGCTGGGTCCCCGGTTCGAATCCCAGCCAGGGCACTATCTGCAAAGAGTTTGTATGTTCTCTCCGTGTCTGCGTGGGTTTCCTCCGGGCACTCCGGTTTCCTCCCACATTCCAAAAACATATGGATAAGTTAATTGGCTCCCCCTAGAAAAATTGGCCCTAGACTACGATACATGCACTACATAATATAGACATATGGCAATGGTAGGGATTAGATTGTGAGCTCCTTTGAGGGACAGTTAGTGACAAGATGTATACATATATATACATACACTGTACAGCGCTGCATAATATGTCGGCGCTATATAAATACTAAATAATAATAATAATAATAATAATAATATGCCATGGGGACTGCCATCTTGCTTTCTGCAAATTTAAAAAATGGCATTTACTGCATATAACACTCTTTTTTTCTGACTGTAAACAATCAATGTATGCTCTAAATGAGACTCTTTTTACATTAGAGGTTAATAAGGAGGCAAGGGCTAGTGCAATGAGCTGGTTAAGATATGGTTAAGATACATATATAATCCTGCTCCAGGAGACAGCATACACATGCCTCTTATTTAAACAAAAAAAAAAGACATGTACACTTTAATTTGCTGTCTGCTTAGGAACACTTCAATAGCGTATCCATCATCCCACAGTAGATTCTAGTTATATTAAAGTAAAAGAAAGGTTACTTAAATTTAGAAAAAAAATATACCATAAGCATGAAAGTAGCTTCTCATAAATAATATGGGGAAAAATAAGGGTGCATGAAAAAAGGGTGCCAGGAAAAAGGGCCAGGCTGGATAACAAATTGGCATGGCTAGATAATGAAATCTCATTAATGGAAAAAAATATTTTTCAAGTGGGTGCAAAGTGAAACCGAAAACATGTTAACGATAAGTATCAATTAAAACAGACGGGACATCAAAACAAAAAGATATTTACTTTAAAAACCATTACATAATTCTAGAATACAGCTTAACCTAACCTTACTCTCACACAGAACCCTCCCCTGGTGGTACCTAACCCTAACAACCCCCCTGGTGGTGCCTAACGCTAACCACCCCCCTGGTTAAGCCTAACCCTAACCACTCCCCCTGGTGGTGCCTAACCCTAACCACCAACCCGGTAGTGCCTAACCTTAACCACCCCCGCCCTCCCGGTGGTGCCTTATCCTAACCACCCCCACTTGTGTTGCCTAACCCGAACCACCCCCCAGGTAGTGCCTAACCACCAGCCCCGTGATGCTTAACCCTAACCACTCTCCCAGCACAAACACCCTTGCGAACATAGAAATGATAACATATTTGATAGTGTAAAATCTTTGCATACAAACTAAATAACAGTGATGATCAGCTAATTACGATTACATAAAATTGTGCATACATTTTCACAATTACGCCTATATGTAATTACAAATTGTTAATTACATTTTTGTATAATTTGTATAATCATTTGTAATTATGCATGAATGTACGCATAAGTTTGTGCTGAATTTGGCCTTGAATAGCAAAGCCCCCATACATGCTATTGTTACCAAAATTGCTACATACAGTGGTGTGAAAAACTATTTGCCCCCTTCCTGATTTCTTATTCTTTTGCATGTTTGTTACACTTAAATGTTTCTGCTCATCAAAAACCGTTAACTATTAGTCAAAGATAACATAATTGAACACAAAATGCAGTTTTAAATGATGGTTTTTATTATTTAGTGAGAAAAAAACCTCAAAACCTACATGGCCCTGTGTGAAAAAGAAATTGCCCCCTGAACCTAATAACTGGTTGGGCCACCCTTAGCAGCAATAACTGCAATCAAGCATTTGCGATAACTTGCAACGAGTCTTTTACAGCGCTCTAGAGAAATTTTGGCCCACTCATCTTTGCAGAATTGTTGTAATTCAGCTTTATTTGAGGGTTTTCTAGCATGAACCGCCTTTTTAAGGTCATGCCACAACATCTCAATAGGATTCAGGTCCCTCCAAAGTCTTCATTTTGTTTTTCTTCAGCCATTCAGAGGTGAATTTGCTGGTGTGTTTTGGGTCATTGTCCTGCTGCAGCACCCAAGATCGCTTCAGCTTGAGTTGACGAACAGATGGCTGGACATTCTCCTTCAGGATTTTTTGGCAGACAGTAGAATTCATGGTTCCATCTATCACAGCATGCCTTCCAGGTCCTGAAGCAGCAAAACAACCCCAGACCATCACACTACCACCACCATATTTTACTGTTGGTATGATGTTCTTCTGCTGAAATGCTGTGTTACTTCTACGCCAGATGTAACGGGACACGCACCTTCCAAAAAGTTCAACTTTTGTCTCGTCGGTCCACAAGGTATTTTCCCAAAAGTCTTGGCAATCATTGAGATGTTTTTTTAGCAAAATTGAGACGAGCCTTAATGTTCTTTTTGCTTAAAAGTGGTTTGCGCCTTGGATATCTTCCATGCAGGCCGTTTTTGCCCAGTCTCTTTCTTATGGTGGAGTCGTGAACACTGACCTTAATTGAGGCAAGTGAGGCCTGCAGTTCTTTAGATGTTGTCCTGGGGCCTTTTGTGGCCTCTCGGATGAGTTTTCTCTGCGCTCTTGGGGTAATTTTGGTCAGCCGGCCACTCCTGGAAAGGTTCATCACTGTTCCATGTGTTTGCCATTTCTGGATAATGGCTCTCACTGTGGTTTGCTGGAGTCCCAAAGCTTTAGAAATGGCTTTATAACCTTTACCAGACTGATAGAGTTCAATTACAGTACTTTTGTTCTCATTTGTTCCTGAATTTCTTTGGATCTTGGCATGATGTCTAGCTTTTGAGGTGCTTTTGGTCTACTTCTCTGTGTCAGATAGCTCCTATTTAAGTGATTTCTTGATTGAAACAGGTGTGGCAGTAATCAGGCCTGGGGGTGACTACAGAAATTGAACTCAAGTGTAATAAACCACCTTTAATTTATTTTTTAACAGGGGGGGGGGCAATCACTTTTTCACACAGGGCCATGTAGATTTGGAGTTTTTTTTTCTCACTAAATAATAAAAACCATCATTTAAAACTGCATTTTGTGTTCAATTATGTTATCTTTGACTAATAGTTAACGGTTTTTGATGAGCAGAAACATTTAAGTGTGACAAACATGCAAAAGAATAAGAAATCAGGAAGGGGGCAAATAGTTTTTCACACCACTGTATGTTAAGGAGAATAGTGGGTATGGTACAAGGCAAAAAAACATTTTTTCAAAAAGACCTTGTAGTTTTTCTAGAAAATTGATTTTAAAAATGAAAAGAAAAATTACAGTTTAAAAAATATTTTCTTTGTTTTTTTTAAATCAATTTCTCAAAAACTACAAGGTCTTTTTGAAAAATTATTATTTTTGACTTACGATGCATAATTACGCATAGGCGTAATTTCTGCTCATCACTACTAAATAATATGATGAAAACTATAATGTTGCAAGTTTCTAAAACAATAATATATTTCAAAAACTTTTAGGCTACTTTCCCACCAAGAGGTTGCGTTTTAGGGGACGTTATAGTCGCATAACCTGCCCCTAATGCAACGCATGGTGGTGTTGAAGTTGGACGTCAGATTGAGCTGCGTTATGCAACTCTCAAAGCAGCTCCTCCAGGATAGTGATGGGAAGTCTGGATCTTTTAAAGGATTTGGATCATTTGAATCGGATCATTAAAAAGATCCGGATCTTTGAACCGAATCATTTAAATCCTTATACTAGGGAAGCAGATTGGGTGAAATGACAAGCAGGACAGGACTTTCCCTGCACTGTACATTCTGTATGTTCTTGTTTCTTCCAGACAGACATCCACTGTGAACCGAAACTTTCATTGTGATGATTCAGATGATTCGACTCACAAAAAAGATCCGGATCAAATGAACGATTCATTCATGATCCGGACAACACTACAGTCTCACCACGAGTCACCACAGTGCAGTGAATATTAATTAGCTATGTGGCTGGCCGTGGAGGAGGAGGGGAGACCTCCTCCTCCAACATTACTGAGCATGTGCAAACAGTCTAACGTGGCTTAGCTGAGTATAACGTACAGCATGCAGCACTTTGTTCAAACGTGCTGCGTTACTATGTAACGCAACGTGTGCACTGTGAACAGCACATTGATTTTACAGTGCTGTGAGTTAGGCTGCGTTACTGGCTGCTGTAACGTGGGACTTTAACGTCCCACTGTGAAACCAGCCTTAATGTTGTAATGTTTAAAATGATATTTATCAGGAGCGATTTTTTTCTGCTTTGGGGGACTTAATACCGATAAATGCATTAGAATCTATGGCGGGGCCCAAATTGTCCACTAGCTGCCGACACCCTTTTTTCCTGCTACATTTCTACAGGTCTCAGCATGATAACACTTCAGTGGAGTGTGGAGCACAGATGGGGGAAGCCTGGTGCGAGATAGGGAGAAGTCGGGCCCCCCTCCCCACAGCTGAGTCCCAGTGAGGCCACGGCTCCCCCTCCATCACTGCGACCCGGGGCGTACACCCACCTCACTCACCCCTTGAAATGGAGCTATGCTTTAGCTATTGCTTTTGCTATTCTATACTTTTAACACAATCACATTCACTTTAAAAATGCTACTCACAGTGCATTAGTGATTTAAAAATCTTTCCAGTGTTAATTTATTATTTAATTGTTTAGTTATTTCCTAATTATTAGTTGCACAATAGAACATAAAGCAGCCCTTTACATTTTACACTTATTTTTAGTCTAACTAAATGTCCGAGCAGCAGTGTATCGTATCCCCGTAACTTAAAAAAAAAAAATATATATATATATATATATATATATATATATATGTATGTATATAATTTGTAGCAGATTATTTAATATGAGCTTTTAATGTCCTAAAGTCTCTGCAAATACAATTTTCAGTTAAGATTAACGTTGAAAAGCTTGGTTTTGTTTTGCTGAAATTAATTGTTTCTTTTGCCAACTTCTTCCTAGCCAGTTGTTTATAAACATGTTCTTCAGTGATTTGGGAGTTTTTGTATATGAAACAGTAATAGATGTTTTTTAGTCTGTCATTTGTTGTTTTAGTGCACTATTCCCATGAAATCTACAAACAGAACAGAGGAACAATTCAACTGTTAATCTTACAAGCTATCACAGTGCCAGTTAACACCGGGTCTATAAATCAGTTGCAACGTGGAATTACAGTATAGAAGGAATTGCTGGCTTTCTGCTTTTGAAGATTCATAGTAAATATGATATTTGACTTGATGGATTTAAATGTTTAGGTACAATTCTTCATGTGACCTAAAAGAAAATTGACACAAAGGGTACATGAGCTGTCAGGGCTTTAACAGATGACCCGGCATTTGGCTGTCTTAAGACTAATTGCTCCTTTAATCTGTCATACACTTTTATTGATAGGCAATGGGCTAAAACAAACAAGAATAAACGTGGTTGAAGATTCAGCACAGATTTGTTTAGTTATTTTGAGATGCTGGACAAACATAACATCACTACATCGGACAATAATATTAATCTCAGTCACACATAATAGACTGAATTATTGAGTTTAAAAAGTAAAACTCAGTTAAGTAAATGGGGACTTTTAAAAAGAGATTATTTAAATTTCTTAACAGCAAATGCTTTTTTTTTTTCTTGCAATGTTTCATTCAGCAACTTGTAGGAAATGTACCTAACACTTTCATGAACAATGTGTCTTCTGGCCCCTAGCTCTTTCGGCTTGACTGCTCAGTTTATTCTAGACCACAGCCATTATCATGGCATCTGACCTTTTGTATTCTGCTTTAAACCTTTTTACCTTTGGCATGCTGTGGAAGATGAGAGTCTACACACAGTTAGAAAACTTCATATCAGATTTCCGCACATTCAGCTTGTAGCTGGAAGCATCAGGTACCTTAAAATGACTTATTCTACAAAGAAGGCTATAATCTTAAAGTGAGACTGAAGTGAAAAAAGTAGGATATAATGAATTGTATGTGTAGTACGCATAATTTATAGAACATTAGTAGCAAAGGTAAAGAGTCTTATATTTTAATTTTCAGTCATATACCGTATACACTCGCAAAGAAGCCGACCCGCATATAAGCCGAGGTACCCACTTTTCCCCCCAAAAAAATCAGGAAAAAATGAATGACTCTCATATAAGTCGAGGGTAGGGAATGCAGGGGCTCCTGAGTTTCAAAAATCAAAGTAAATGCCAATAAAATTACATTAATTCAGACATCAATGTTTTAAAATATTTATTTAAAAGAAAAGAACATGTGTAAGTAATAACATCACTACATTTTGGTATAGACTCATTATACAGTAGCTGTGACTCAACAGTGAAGCTGTCCAACTTGCAATATCTTTAAAAGGACTAGAGAAACATTTGATAACTTTGGTAAACTAGCTCTAGTTGAGAATACTGGTAGGCTTAATCAAGACAATATGGTTTACGGTAAACAATAACTTAAGGGTACAACCAGCAACCAAACTAAAACACAGTTAAAATCCCTCAAAACTGGATTCCTCATCTTCCGAATCTGCAAACACATCTGCAAGTGATGTGGGGCCATCAGCGTAAATGTCTTCATCACTGACTTCATTTTCATCCCCATGACTGCTGTCATCCTCGTACAATGCACTGTCCTCACTGCCATCCAAAGCATTGCTTATGCCGCATTTCAGGAAGGCACGTTGCACCATCTCTTCAGGAATGTCTTCCCATGCATCTCGAACCCACTGTGTAATAATTTCTATGCTTGGCTTCATCAGATTTCCACCTTTTGTCAGTCGGGGTTGACCAGATGACATCCATTCATGCCACATCTTGCGCACACGATCTTTAAAGGGTTTGTTTAAAGAAACATCCAGGGGCTGCAATACAGATGTTAGTGCACCTGGAATAACACCTAAAGTAACTTGATGTGACTTTTCCAATTCTTTTGTGTCATCAGATATGCGGGCCCTGAACATATCCCAAACCAGCAAAGATGTTTTTTTCTTTAATGCTGCTCCTGGTCGCCCATTCCAAATTTCTTCCAGCCATTTTTTTGTTCCTTCTTCGTCCATCCAGCCTTTAACCACTTGCCGACCGCACGCTTATACCGTGCGTCGGCAAAGTGGCAGCTGCAGGACCAGCGACGCAGTTCTGCATCACCAGCTGCAGGCTGATTAATCAGGAAGCAGCCGCTCGCGCGAGCAGCTGCTTCCTGTCAATTCACGGCGGGGGGCTCCGTGAATAGCCTGCAGGCCGCCGATGGCGGCTCGCAGGCTAAATGTAAACACAAGCAGAAATAATCCGCTTTGTTTACATTGTACGGCGCTGCTGCGCAGCAGCGCCGTAAGGCAGATCGGCGATCCCCGGCCAATCAGCAGCCGGGGATCGCCGCCATGTGACAGGGGACAGCCTGTCACTGGCTGCACAGGACGGATAGCGTCCTGTGCAGCCCGGTTCACCAGGGGGGGCCAGGTAGGAGAGGGAGGGGGGATTTTGCCGCGGAGTGGGGCTTTGAGGTCCCCCCCCCACAACACCCGGCAGGCAGGAGCGATCAGACCCCCCCAGCACATCATCCCCCTAGTGGGGAAAAAAGGGGGGCGATCTGATCGCTCTGCCTGCACCCTGATCTGTGCTGGGGGCTGCAGAGCCCACCCAGCACAGATCAGCTAAAACAGCGCTGGTCCTTAAGGGGGGGTAAAGGGTGGGTCCTCAAGTGGTTAACTTGGGTACGCACAGTGATTCGCGGTGGGAATTTTACATTTTTTGGCAATGCCTTTCTTTTAACAATGATGACAGGCCGCAGCTTGATTCCATTAGCCAAACATGACAGGACAACTGTGAAATGATTTTTTTCATTTCCTGTGGTTCTGACAAAAATAGTTTTTTGTCCCAAACTTGCCACAGTTCTGTTGCTTGGAAGATCAAAAGTCATGGCTGTTTCATCCATGTTCCCGATGTCTCCCAGGTCATAATTATAAAGCCTCCTCTGTTTGATAATGAACGAATGGAAAGACGTCACTTTTTCTGTAAGGTCTTGCGGCAACTTCTGCGAAATCTTGGTTCTTTGTCGCAAACATAGGCCAGACCGATTCATGAAGCGGGTACACCATCCTGCTGACGCAGCAAAGTTTTCAATGCCAGGTACTTTGTACTTGTCTTCCTTTGCCATTTGAAGAGCACGTAACCGTATTCCCATGTGTGTTACACAGTAACCATTTTGCCAACACTCTAGAACCCATTTGTGCAATTCACTCTCCAGAGCCTTATAAGGAGTCGTTGGACAACGTAGAGATTTTGTAGCTTTGGGAATCTGTGTCAATTCAGCCTTCACTTTCCGCCAATATCTCACTTGTTTTTCATCAACGCCATATTCCCTACTTGCAATACTGTTATTGCTCCCTTCTGCTCTTGTCACAACTTTGAGCTTGAAAGCAGCTTCGTAAGACCTGCGTTTTCGCTTTGGTGCAGGATTACTGATATCCATTTCTAAAATAAAATAAAATAAAATACTGACATAATGGGGGAAAACTACCATAAGCTGCCACCATTTTTACCATGTACAAAAGCATTTCCACACTGCCCCTAGTAATACATACCTGGGGTTACATGGGGTTATTGCTGCATTCCATACTGGAGTGATTCTTGCATTGCAAATAGGGGTGTTTGTTGCATGTTAGGGGTGCTTGTAGCATTTCATATAAGGGTTAATGCTGATAGCACGGAGGACCCCCCAGCAGCATTAACCCCTATATGAATTGCAACAACCACCCCTATATAACATGTAACAAGCATCCCTATGTGCAATGCAAGAATTACTCCAGTATATGGGGTTATTGCAGCCAGGGCAGGGCCGAGGCAGAGGCGAGAGAGGCTCCAGCCTCAGGGCGCTGTGTAGGAGGGGGTGTACTCAGCATAGATATGATTCCCTTTTTATGTTTTAAGCAGAGAGAAATACGAAAATGGGATACATGGCAGTAACTGCAAGCCAGATAACTAGAGATTAAGGTGTTTGGGGGGTTGGGGGCCCTGGGGTGCCTCTCAGTCTAATAGCAATCAGTGTGTGACGGCTGGGGTGGGAGGGATGGAGGGGCGCATTTTGGTGTCTCAGCCTTGGCTGCTGGAGGACCTTGTTCCAGCTCTGATTGCAGCATTCCATATAGGGTGATTCTTGCATTGCAAATAGGGGTGCTTGTTGCATGTTAGGGGTGCTTGTTGCATTTCATATAGGGGTTAATGCTGATGGCATGGAGGACCCCCCAGCAGCATTAACCCCTATATGAATTGCAACAACCACCCCTATATAACATGTAACAAGCACCCCTATGTGCAATGCAAGAATTACTCCAGTATATGGGGTTATTGCAGCATTTCATATAGGGTGATTCTTGCATTGCACATAGGGGTGCTTGTTGCATGTTAGGGGGGGTTGTTGCATTTCATATAGGGGTTAATGCTGATGGCAAGGAGGACCACCCAGCAGCATTAACCCCTATATGAATTGCAACAACCACCCCTATATAACATGCACAATCACCCCTATGTGCAATGCAAGAATCACTCCAGTATATGGGGTTATTGCAGCATTCCATATAGGGTGATTCTTGCATTGCACATAGGGGTGATTGTGCATGTTATATAGGGGTGGTTGCTGCATTTCATATAGGGGTTAATGCTGATGGCAAGGAGGACTCCCCAGCAGCATTAACCCCTATATGAATTGCAACAACCACCCCTATATAACATGCACAATCACCCCTATGTGCAAGGCAAGGATCACCCCATGTAGAAGATGTACGGTAACATACTGTACACTATGCAGCCAGCCAACAAGAAAGAGACACTACCAGCCATTTACCTCTACTAACTGTTATCACGCTGACAGGCTGCTGCAGAACACACAGGCACACAGCACTGTCACACCTCCTTGCTCCGAGTAGTACTGAGCTCGCAGCCACAACAGAATTGACCCGCCTACCTCTGCCCTGCACTGATTGGACAGCGGCCCCGCTTTTTGTATTTGCCCGGCCAATCGCATCCAGGAGCCGACGGTGTTTGAATGAACACGCTCCGTTCAGCGCGATCCTCTCTGCACCGAGCATGGCCACCCACATGCAGGGAAAGCGGGACCCGCAATCTGGATGCAAAGTTGGAGGAGCTTCTGTCCCGCTTTCCCTGCTCGATCATCCAGCCGGCACCAGGAGCTGAGCTATACACGAATTTGGCACTCGGGGAAGCAATTAAGGTAATTAAAAGCACAAACAGACACCCGGGGGGCTGAAAAACAAGTGACCCCCAAATGTTGGTGACCCCCAAGCATTGGTGACCCGCATAGAAGCCGAAGGGGGTACTTTTGAGCACTTTTTTTGTGCTCAAAAATTCGGCTTCTTTGCGAGTATTTATGGTAGTTGTTTTTTTTAATAACATTGCATCATTATGTCATGTTTGCAATAACAAACCACACACATTTTAACCATTTTGGCCGTGTGGATATGAGCCTCCCGTCTTCAGCGGCAGCGACTAGAGCCGCAGGGATGCGCTAGTCATGTTCCTGCAGTTTGGGTGGTCTGCGGGCGATCCTGCAGGCAAATGCCCCCGATAGCGCCGTTGCTGCTAGCTGGGGGATTGGCTACAGGGGACAAAAGTCCCCTGTGCCAATCCGAGCATGTCCGCCGAGAATAAACACTGTTTTTGTTTAAAAACAGAGTTTATTCTGTAAATGGAGCCGCCGCACTATCTCTCGCTGTGATATCCGCCGGTTTCCACCACCCGATCACTAAATTTATGAATGGGAACAATGTTCCCATTCATGAATCTCCCAACCGGCAGTGTGATCGGAGGCTTCCGATGGAAGCCTACAGCACTTCCCTAGTTACAATGTACACCTACTGACTTTGGCGAATTAAAATAAATTATTATCTATGTCAAAAGGGCATATAATTAATAAATAATGGGCTAAAAATTAGTGATGGGTGTACCTTTATTTCCCAAAAAATATTGTCACCATACATTACACTAGGGGTATAATTTTAATGTTGCAATAACCAGGACAAATAGCCAAATAAAATGTGTGGATTTTAACTATGGTAGCATGAATTATTTTAAAACTGTAATGGCTGAAAACTGAAAAATAATGATTTTTTCCCATTTTTTTTTTATTATTCCCATCTTAATGCATTTACAATAAAATAATTCTTAGCATAATGTACCACCCAAAGAAAGCCTAATTGGTGGTGGAAAAAAACAAGGTATATAATTTTGTTATGAAAAGTACTGATAAAGTTATTGGGGAATGAAAGGGGGAAACGCTGACAGGTGAAAATTCCTCTAGTCCATAAGGTGAAAACTACCCGTGGGCTGAAATAGTTAAACTATGAAACAGAGCAGAACTAATGACCTTTTGAACTCCCCTGCAGTAAAAACTTATCTGAAGCTGTGTCTCACTGATTCTTTTTATGTAGAAGTGCTTCAGAAATAGGACTGTCTCCAACTCAAGTTGGATCGGAGAGCTCAAGCAGCTCTTTTGCATATATAAAAACTGAAGTTAACTTAACTCTTCCTGAACTGGAAACAATATGAGACTCTGTACTTTGCTACTAATGTTCTAATTCTTAGCTGTACTACACATACAATTCATTATATCATAAGTTTATTTTCACTTCAGATTACTTTAATCTTATGAGGCACAGAATGATTTCACAACCACTTGAAAGCAAATCTCCAGGAATTGTGTACATTCTTTATATGCCAATTCCACCAACTAAAAAGATTATATTTAGTAGTACTGCTATTACTAATAAATGTGTATAAATTAGGACCAATAATCAGGAATGAGTTAATATTTGAGGGGAAACTTAAGGTATCAAGATGTGGTTAAAGGAGGAGATAATTTAAACTATTTACTTATTTATTTAAAGATACATCCCTCAAGATGAAAAAAAAACAGCCAACATTTATGATGAATACATAGGCAAAAAGTTGGGGTCTTAAATACATTAATAACCATAGCAATAGTACAAATAGTATGAATACAGTATCTTACAAAAGTGAGTACACCTCTACTGAGCATCTGTGTGGTATAATTAACCAGAAGGTACAGGAGTTCAAGGTCTCTAACAGTCACCAGCTTTGTCATTGGGAAGTGGAAGAGGATTCTAGAGGTGACATGAGACGTTCTGGTGAACTCCATGCCTGAGAGAGGAATTAAGACAGTGCTGGAAAATAATGGTGGGCACACAAAGTATTGGCGCTTTGGGCACAAATTTGACATTCTTCACTTAGGGCTGTACTCACATTTTCTGCCAGTAGTTTAGACATTCTCTGCATTCTCTGCACATGCATTCTCTGATTGGTCCAATGCTTCCGAGTTCTGTGATTGGTCTAAAATTACTGAGTTGTGGTAATGCGGTATTTCCACCAAAATCCAATTTCCAAGTTCCGTTTTCCAATTTCCAATCAGAAATGCAGAAATGTAAATTTAGGAAAATCCGAATGAGCATCCCTAGTCATGCGGTTATGCTCTGCTCAAAGGACACAATCTTGATAGAAATATATCACATAGTATTTAGCCAAGCCAGCCTCCTGATGTCAGATTCTTGAGTGATGGTGGAATGCAAGCGAGGACTAGAAGTGAGTTTTTGGAGGAGCAACTAATATGGTAACTGGGGTACTGCTGCTGTTGTGTATTGACAGCTATTTAGCAATAAAAATGTTATATGGAGCAAATTGTAATTGTTTTATTTAGAAACCTAAACAAATAGTAGATTTTAGCAATCTGACTGATTTGGTGTTTTAAATTTTGTACCAGCGTATATTGACTGTTTTCAATCTGAATTAAGGCATATCTGAGCCATGCACTAGAACTCACTTCAACTAAGTTAAGAAAGGTGAATTTCTATAGCACTTAAATCGGACCTAAAGTGCAAAAAGTGCACAGTCCATAGATGTTATAATATAACTGCAATTTTCACAGTTACAAAAACATATTACCAGAGCTGCTGCAGTGCTTCTCCCCTGCTCAATATAAACATCATCTGTTGCTACAAGGAGTAAAAGAAAGGGTGAACAGTCATAGTGATAATGTCTCTGGCTAATATTTTTTTGACTTTGGAATTAATACATTAGGTCCGGTTTAATCAAAATGTAATGACAATACAGGCAATTCCTTGGTGCAACACCTCAATGATTTCACAGCAAATATTTTCCAGTTAAGAAAAGCATACATATAAAAACACTTATCCTGTAGCAGTTTTACTGTTATGAAACAGTAATTTACCCATTTCAACATTATGCTACCTTTGAAAATCATCACACAGCAAGGCAAATGGGTACATAGGAGATTAAAATCTCCTTCAACTAAGAGAGGGAATGCATTTAAGAAGATAAGTGATCACAGTGTTTTCATTTTATTAAAAGCACTGTGTGCACTACCATCATCTATGCTGAGTCTTAAAAGGCAAAAAATGGAGCTTAGTTTGCAAATGGTGTAGTGATAATAAATGAGCAAACTGTGAATATTGTGTATTGTGCAATTTAGCAAATGAGCTTTTATGCCCTCATCTGCCAGATTCTTATTTCTCTTTGACCAGTAATTTACACAGAGAGCTTAATATTTGCTTTTCTTCTGTAAGAAAAAATATAAGTAAATCAATTCTTCCTTTCCTTTGTTATTATAGAATCTTAGTACATGATTCTAAAACACTGGCACCCTGCTTAGGTGAAGCAGGTAAAAATAGAGCTGGAGGGGCCCGGGTAGAAACAACAGCACAATAGGCGTGAAAACCCACGAGCAATGGCTATAAACTTTCATTTGGGCGCCCAGAGGTACCAAGGTTTTTTAGCCGCTATCTACTGGTTATGGCCCCTTATAGGCATTATTTAGCCATTTATAGCCACTATTTACTGTGCAGCTTCTAAGTATGCCCACAAATATTGGGGGATAGGAGGCAGGGGACTTTAGTATTAGGAGTGTTTGGGGGTCCCTAGGGGCTAAGGTTAGACACCAGGTTGGGAGATTAAGGTTATCAGGGCTGGTGCTTCCATACAGGCAAAGGGGGCAATTGCCCCAGGGCACCCACATCCATAGGGGCCTCCAATAAATAAATAATATGGCTTCTGGCCAGAGGTCCCCCGCGTACTCCCCTGGAACTTGGAGGAGGTGAATGTGTCTCTCCCACTGCCTCCATTACACTGTGGGGAAGGGGGAAGCAAGCAAGAAGAGGAAACAAGCAGGGAGGGGGCCTCTGGCAAGCAGCTACAGGAAGGGTGTAGGGGGGCCTCTGTCTGGCTGGCAGCTAATTTAGTGGGATGGGAGCACATGAGGCTACTATACTGGGTTTGGGGGGGATATCTAGCTAGTTTCTGGGGGAGGGGACGGGGATTAGGTGGGAGCACATCTGGCTATCACATGGGATGTAGGGGGGTTGAGGGGGGCCCGGGTTACTTTTGCCCCAGGGCCCCATTGGAGCTAGAACCAGCCTTGAAGGTTATGCACCTCCAGCTGGGTTAAGATTAGGCAACACCAGGGGGAGCCTTAGGGTTAGGCATCTGTACAGGGATGGCTTTGTGCGAGAGTAGGGTTAGGCTAGTAAAATATCTGTGAATATTAACAATATTTTATTATCGTAATTAAGTAATAGAATATCAGTAATTTTGCTGATATTTTACTAGTGGCTATCTCTGTCTGGTGCCCTTTTTACCAGGCCATCTTTTTTATATGTACACCTAATAGGTTGACATAAACTTGTGTGTGCATCACAATTGAAGGACAACTGTAGGGAGGTTGCCATGTTTTTTTTTCCTTTTGTGCAATACCAGTTGCCTGGCAGCCCTGCTGATCTATGTGGATGCAGTAGTGTCTGAATAACACCAGAAACCACCATGCAGCTAATCTTGTCAGTTCCGACATTAAAGTCAGAAACACCTGATCTGTTGCATGTTTGTTCAGGGTCTATGGCTAAAAGTATTAAAGACAGAGGATCAGCAGGACAGCCCGGCAACTAGTATTGGACAAATGGAAAAAAAAACATGGCAGCCTCCCTACAGTTGTCCTTTAAGAACTTGTTCCAAAAGAATGCACCTAATACATGCATGTCACTTTAAGGCATTGCTGTCTGATAATGATACTAAGGATATCACTGAAAAAAAGAGTGGCACTCACTCAAAAAAGGGGATGGCCTGCCCAAGCCTCAGCAGACCCCGCACTCCTAGGTCCAAGTAGAAGCAGCACAAAACGATGGAGGCTGGCACTGCAGTAATTATAGGCTTTTTATTGTTATTCATGTTTTTACTGCAATTTCAATAAAGTGCCTATCATTACTGCAGTGTCAGCCTCCATCGTTTTGTGCTGATGATGATACTAAGACTGAATTTCTGTTCCTGTTGCCAGGATTATGTGCGGGTAAGGTGTATATGCGTGCCTGCGTGCATGCATGCGTACGTGCGTGCGTATGTGTCTGGTGTGTGTTACAGTAGACCTTTATTTTGAAATAAATGCAATATCGACAAAATATTAGAAATGATTAAATATTTCTGGCTGATCCTATTGAACTTGTTCTGACCTGAATTTTATTTTCCGAAAAACATTAGTGAGGTTTTAAATTAGGGAGCACAGCTTCCCAAATCTGCAGCTTCCAGCATCCATATCCAGTATTACTAGGGAAAAAGGAGCTTTGGTGGATCAGATATTATCAGTAAAGCCTGTGTCAGTTGCAAGTTTGCAACATGACCATATGCATATTGAATCTTAAAGATTGTGCATGGATTCACACAACTCTACAGAGCTCCTGTTTGCTACCTGCATGTAATAGAATACATCCACTTCACAGTTAATCAGATTACTCCGCTTATCAAGATACAAATGCAATTTCAGTTTATTACCCAAACTGGCTGCTCTATTCTATCACAATAACACATTGCCACCTAGTGGTTAATAGAATATGTCTGCTGTACAAAACATATAGAATTGACACTCATAATAATTAATATAAAAGGTAAGCTTTGCCTTTTTTTCAAAACTATCTAGGATACTAATCCATTATGCATAGTTTTATTATTGTGTTAATATAGCATAATTAGTTATTCAAGCACAATATAATAATACATACAAACAAAAAAAATCAATGTAACAGATTTATAGTTTAATTAATTAGCTGAAAGAAAAAAGTCCACTGAATGATTCTTTTCCCAAGCATATCTGTAAAGCTGTAAATGTATAATAGAAAGAAAGAAAGAAAGAAAGAAAGAAAGAAAGAAAGAAAGAAAGAAAGAAAGAAAGAAAGAAAGAAAGAAACAAGGAAAGAAAGAAGGAAGGAAAGAAGGAAAGAAAGAAGTTACAAATTAAGTTTATTTATTTTTGTAAATGCAGTAAACAGTGTATTGTTATCACACTGTAAAATATATTTACCATACTATTATGTACATATTGTTAACCAAATAGTGTGCATATAATAATGGCTCCTGTTACAAAGTTTGCCAGACATAAACAATATTCAACTTAGGAAAAATGATTCAATATTGGTTAATTTACCAGTATTTTACCACTTCATTCATATAGTAAAATATCAGTAATATTTACTGATATTTTACTATGATCTAAGCTCTCTCTACTCTCACACAGAACTCTCTCTTGGTGGTGCCTAACCTTCATCCCTGCCTAACCTTAACCCCCCCCCCCCTGGTAGTGCCAAACCTTAATCCCCTTCGTGGTGCTGAACCTTAACCTAACCTTAACACCCCCAACACCCCCCCCCCCCCCCTTGGCCAACTCCCCATTCTGTATGTATAATATAAATACAATCATTTGTGGCTTTTGTAACAAATTAATATCAACAGCACAATATGAAAATAAACTTTTTTAGAGAAGTTTAAATGAGCTAAAAATGATTGAGGAAGCTGCTCATTGTGATGCAAACAGTTGACATGTAAACAATTTATTTCTGAGAAAGCATAGGCAAACGTTTTATTATTATTATTATTATTATTTAGTATTTATATAACACCATAACACCAACATATTCTGCATCACTGTACAGAGTACAAGCAACATGTCACATGATGCCACTGTGGCCATGGATACCCAACGCTGAAAGTGGTGATTAGGTGAGTTAACCATTCCCTTTCACCCCACTCACAGCTCTGCAGGGAGGGAGGGACGAGAGGAATTGGGCTGTCCAGCACTGACCTAGATGTTCAAAAAGAAAGTGAACACTACAGGTCTGTGCATGTGACTACTGACTACAATAAAATAATGATTACTCACAGATGTTGTTGCAAACCCTATCTCTATGACATAATGGGATTGAACTAGACTCTTCAAATGTTCGCCGTCTACCAGCAAAATATTTTTTTAGTAAATCTAGGCCAAATTTGTAAAATGATTTATATTGTCTAATGCTCTCCATCTGGGGAGAACCTTAATAAATCAGGGCTATTGTCTCTGCAGTAAAGTACTGTTTCTCATGTTTCTCATGAGGTACACTCAAAGGTACACACCTAGCCGCTCACTCCGCTCCTCCAATGAACTTCGCCTGACCGCCCCCCGCATCACCCAGTCCCATGCACGCCTCCAGGACTTCTCAAGAGCTGCTTCAACACTATAGAACTCCCTACCTACACCCATTAGGGCAGCCCCCTCCTTCAACATCTTCAAGAAGCCCCTAAAAAACTCACCTTTTCACTCTGGCCTACCACCCCTCACAAGTCCTCTAAACCCGCAGCTGAACTCTGGTCCCCTACCTTTCGTGTCCCTACCTCTCCCTCTAGATTGTAAGCCTTTGGGCAGGGTCCTCCTCCTTTTGTGTCCTACCTGATCATGCACCTCCATTACTGTGCACCCATGCTATGCATTTGAGTGAACTCTACTTGCCTAATCCCCATGCTCCCATCCAGGGACTGACTAAGCATTACCTTGTACTCATACTGTGCTGTGTGATCTGTTTTTCTTGTATTCCTGTCCTGTCGTATTGCTGTATGTTACCCCTAAATATTGTCTGTAGCCTAAACTAATGTCCAGCGCTGCGTAATATGTTGGCCCTTTAAAAAATACAATAAATAAATATTGTTTTACTTCTTAGCACTCACCTCTGCAAGGTATATATAAATAAGAGAAATTGGGTCTGATTCAATTCACCTTTTCCCCTAAGTTGTCTCCTAGGTGAGATTTTCACTTTAAAACAATAAAATGCCATTTAAGCAACCAGCAAGCAAGAAAATACTCAGGATAATTTTGACAATACTTTATCACCTACTTGTTGGTACTTTTTCAATTGCAGAGTGCTACACGTTAGTTTAAACCGAACATGAAAAAAGTATCTCCTTTAGGAGAAAACTTAGGAAGAAAAGGTGAATTGGAATGGGCCCAATAGCTCGCTTGTAGTGGTAAATTCTTTATAATGTGATTATAAAACTTTATTTATTAACCGCTAACCATTTATGCAGTGCTGTACAATATACAGGAAAGACATTATAATGTTAAACAATGTCACACAGGGATATCACAGCATTAAAAAGTGGTACACAAAGTAGTGATACAGCGATAATCAATGATGTGCAGATTGCAACCTAGAGATAAATACAAAAGACAAGTCACTGAGTCCATATGGTGGCGAAAAAGAGCCCATAGATTAGCAGCTACTCTGGAGAAGTCCTGGAGCCTCACAAGTGAGCAGATTGTGTGAAAGGTGAACATCTGTAATGTGTTGGAGGTGTGGGGAAAGTGGGTTTGGGAGTGTCTCTGGACAAGCTTGAAGATATATGCGAAGAGGAGATTTGGTATTGGATTACTATGCCAGGCAAAGCAGTTTAAATGTTTTAAATTTAATTCTAAGAGGGACAAAGACACCGTGAAGGTACTTATAAAGAGGGGCAGCTGAAGAGGAGCCATGGGTGGAGTGAATTTGCCTGGTAGATGTGTTCATAATGTATTGCAGGTGTTAGAGTCTGGTCTGTGGAAAGCCACTTACGCTTGAGCTGTTTTTTGCTGTAATTGCTGATTCTCCCTTTGTGATTGTATTTCAAGTGAATCCACTGTCTCATGCTCCTGGAAGATAAGGACAGGTTTGAGTGGAAAAATTTGGTCTCCCACCCCCTGAAATTTTCACCTGCCTAAAAATCAAACATGCTATTGAAAGTCATACATTTTCTATAACATTGGACCCACATACTATTTTTAGCTTTCTTGACTTCTTACTTATGACAAGAGGAGGTATATCCTTATGGTACGGAACTATCCTTGCCAGTACCTTCTCTTACCAAAATACTGTATAACTTGGTTGCATGATCTAAAAATCCCAGTCATCATACAACAAATAAACTAAGCTTCAAATAATTTCCACAGGTATTCCAAATGTATTTATCGCTGGAAAACCTGTCATAGAAGTTTTTTTAAAATGGTACTACACTCCGAGAAAATTGGCAACCTTCTCCGGTGTTTAATTGTAACCAGATAGGTACACTTACCCATTTACTCTGAGACTGTACCCATATTTAACTATTTTGGAACTATATTTTCAATTTTTTATGTTATTTAATACAACCTCAACAGCCAATATGTATTAGAGCCTTTCCTTGCCTGTTTACATATAAGGATAGAGAACTTTATTGTCACTGATCTGGCCGTTGCTATGTGCTGCCAGATCCCTAATTATGTCACACTGGGGCTCCACTGATGACCCTTTAATCTTCCATCTGCATCACACTTTAGAGTATAATCTTATTATGGAATCCCACTTGTAATCTCAAATTCTTCCCAAATCTGTATCCACTATTCTGAAGGCCTTACTTTCCACTCAGTTCACAGTTCTGTAGCCACATTAGAAAGTCCAGGCCTTCTAGAGAACAGATTGTTAGATGAGCTCGCTCGTGGCTCTGTACTTTGATAACTTGTAAGCAAATGTTTTTTTCTTCATACAGTTTAAATTAAAGGTTCTTGCTCAGACTGCTATGATGGTTAAAATACAGCTACTAAAACCATGCATAGTTTAACATATGGAATTCCTCTCACTCAGGTTTTTCTTTCCATTTGCTACTCTTCCCTTTCCCATTTTCTTCCTATGTAAACTGGCAGAGTATTGTACAAAACTTGCTATTTGGTCTCATCTCTTTCATAGTTCACTTATGTTTCTGATCATAGACCCGCACACCTTAACAGTCTAAATAATGGAAGGTGGAGTGGCAATCATGATGTATTTTCACAAATCTTCACAATTTTCATTTTTCACAAATATTCTTCATATTCATTACAAGTATATCCACAAAAAACCTGATCTGGAGGGTGGAGCCCTGTATTGGAGAGAGAGAATGTTAGTAGGTGGGGGCCCCCACAACTATTGGCCCCACTGTGGCCACAGGGCCTGATCCCGTATTGGTACAACACAGCATATCACTGCAGGTTTTCTATTACTTACAATCTACAACCAGTGCAGTCCACAAGAGGAGATGGAAAAGATTCAGTTTGAATTGAGGTGTAGTAGTGATACCTTGGTCAAAGACATGATCTAATTTATATGCAGCATTGCAGCTTCATATGTCCTACAAAAAAAGCTATTCATGATATGATGCAATGGGTTAAGAACCTCAGTATTGTGTTTCCACTCAAGCAATGGCTAGCTTTCAAGAGAAGTCTAATAGCAGTTATGGCAGTAGCAATGAGTGTTACATGGGATCCACATGGCCCTGACACTATTACACTAAAATAGGAAACCGTGCTCCCCAATATTGTGTCAGTAGTTCCCTTTAAAGAGCACAGTTCTGCATGTGTGGTGGGTAAGTTTAGCTATGTCACAACTATGGGCATACATTGTAAGGTTAATATCAGATATTTTCCAGAAGCCTTTCCTCAAAGATCCAAAGGTTCTACTTCTTCTACTAGACCAGAGACTAGAGACACTCATCTATCAAATACTCAACAAAAATGATAATAGCAAATTGCTGCAGCCGCTAAACAACATATAACAGTTAAACAGAAAACCCTTTTTTTAACTTATGATACTATTATTAAGGATATTAACAATAAAGAAGTATATTAAAAAATGCTTTTAAAGAACATTACAGGGTTTGAAAGCGTTTAGTAACCTTGGACTGACAAAGAAGGAACAGCGAGAATGGCACAAGTGTTGAGTTCACAACAAGAATGAGCCACCATGGCAAGAAGAGTAACCATTGCAATATCTTCTACCGCAAGGAAAAGGCATCATAATTTTACAATTCTTGAATTAAGAATTGTAAATATAGAAAGCAATCAGCAAAAACATTTTTTTTTTAGTAAGCAACTGCTACTGAGAGTGAATTTTATGCCTGACAGTTACTCTTCAAACAATTGTTTACTATAATTCTTGTCAAATAAAAGCAGTATACACCAAGAACAGCCTTTTTGTTTTCATGCTCATATCTTGAGACAC
Organism: Hyperolius riggenbachi; assembly: GCF_040937935.1. Lineage (NCBI taxonomy): Eukaryota > Metazoa > Chordata > Amphibia > Anura > Hyperoliidae > Hyperolius > Hyperolius riggenbachi. The sequence goes on along the minus strand of NC_090647.1, from coordinate 243,070,645 downwards.
TGCTTGCTGATTACATATTGGAGGATTGATATACAGTTTGGAGCCTTGAAGGGTTCTTGAATTGCTCACACTCCATACACAACCATGTAACGTGCGTTGTTTCTGCTCGGTAAGCCTTAATTCTTTAATTTGGTGACGGTAAGCATGTGAACTACCCCAGGATCAATTATACATGCACTGATTTATATGTAGAATTGTTAATTACAGGGTAGTGTGAAAGTCGCCCAGTTATATGATTAATTTGAATTTGGTTTTAGTGTGGGTATATCTTGCTGGAATGTTCAACTTCCCATGAACAAACTTGTCTATAATAATTCAAATGTGTAGCAAGTCCCTCTCCCATTGTGCAAAGCAGCCATTTAGACCTTTACTATCTTAAAGTCGAAGTTTGACATCCCGCCCCACCCCCATTTACAGTGAATTTTGGAAAAGTAGGCAGTTACATATAAGTCATGTGGGAAAACAATAAGTTTCAAACTATTTATGGCATTCAGCTGTGTCACTTTATTTCTGTCTGTAAAATAGCAGACAAAATGGCAGTCTTTGTGAAAGTATAGTAAGTATAGCATATTAGGAGTCCTAGAGACCTTACATTACATCATATTGCAATTGACTGACAAAACATTTACATAGAGCTGGGCTATAATATTCCTATAATATTCAACAATACTCCCACAAAAGTTAGGCTGTTTATTGTTTAAGCTAGTTAGAAACCATCTTAGACAATTTAGTATAAAATATGTGTGAATCATTTTATTTAATTCAAAGCACGCTTTAATCTGTAACGTTCTCCGTTGTGAATTCCGTAATGGCAAACAAAACTCGGAACTGATTTACCCTGGCAAATAAAGCAATACCAATGGGTAGAAACACATAATGATTTTGCTTGGTTGCAAAGTAAATTCAAATACAATGTCAAGTACCTAATTTAATTCTAACATGTTACGATGCATATATTTGTTAACTTTAAATATATTGTACCAAAAATATTCACTGAGCATAACACAAAGAAGAACACGAGTTGTATTTGCTTAAAATGAAAAGTAATCCCACAAAATCACAGCAAGACCTGCAAATGTATTATATCACACCCTGGCCATAGCTTAGTACAGCACTTAATTAAAATTATTCACCAGTAATTGTGACCTGCTGGATGCAGAATTCTATAAAATGAAGGGGGGAAAAAAGATATGGAGCTTTAAAAAAATGGGCAAAAGTCAACACACATAAATCAAATTACATTACGCTTGAATACCTGGTAAAATCACATATTATCTCATTTTAGCTTTCACAGTTTCAAAGACTTTAAACATTCTTCTTAAGAAAACTTCTAATTATAGGAATGCTTGTCAGTCAAAGTAATTTAATGTACCAGATTAACAACTCATCTCTCTGCTAATTTTCAAAATGCAAGTATTTAAATTATAATCTTCTTGATATTTATAGCATGTCATCTAAATAGAATGGGAAACTACATTCCGAAAGATTTTTTTCATTTTTGTTTATACATTGGGAAGTTAATATAAAGTCTTGTAAAGGTGGCCACTAACGGTCCAATTTCTAACAAAAAATCGTTCAAGCGATCATATAATTCTGATTGGTTCTTGACGATTGCATTTTAGCCAGCTAAAAGCAAGATTGGGTAGTTACATTTCTTTGAAAATGCTAAAGCTATACAGGATATGCTGTCAAAATGTGAAGGGGTGTGGAACCCACTTATAGAGAATTGATCAAACAAATCCCCTGATTGATCAAATGTTCCTCCTTGCAAGCCTGCATGTCACCATGGCTCATAGCAATCCCGTTTTCAATTAAACCCTGTGTTCCGTAATATGTGACCCTTATTTCCTGTCTTCCCCTCTCTCCCCAGCTTTCTCCCTCTGCATACACACACAGAAGCATGGTGCTGTCAAGAGTCAGACCAGGGCCGGCGCTACCATAGAGGCAAAGGGGGCAATTGCCCCAGGGACCCAGAGCTTGTAGGGGCCCCCAGTGGTTACAAGAGGAAAACAATTTTTCAAATCGACCTTATAGTTTTTGAGAAAATCGATTTTAAAGTTTCAAAGGAAAAAAATACACATTTAAAAACCTGCCATCTTTAATGGTTAATAGCAAATCCACCTTAGATGCTAGAAACCCTAAATTTCCAGGATATGTTAAGGAGATCATTGGGAATAAGAAGAAAAAACAATTTTTTCAAAAAGACCTTATCGTTTTTGAGAAAATCGATTTTAAAGTTTTGAAGGAAAAAAGTACACTTTTAAATGCGGTAAATGTCACTTTTAGTAGCAAACCTAACGGTAGTGTAATTTTACATGCATCAAAAGAAAGAGCAATACATTTCCTGATGGGGTTTCCTGGGGGTCTATACGCAGCCGCAGCGCTTTGGCCAAGGATCGCTATACAGCCGCAATATGGCTGCATGAAGATCCCTGGCATTTTTTCCTATTTTCCCAATTTTTTTTATATGTTTAGAGTGTGGGAATTTTTTAAAAAAAATTATGTGGGGTCCCCCCTCCTGAAATTTTTTAACCCCTTGTCCCCCATGCAGGCTGGGGTAGCCAGAATGTGGAGCTCAGACCAATTGGGGCTTCACACCCTGACTATACCAGCTGCAAAAAAGGTCCCTTAATGCAGATATTTGTTTCCGGGGTATCTGTTGGGGGGGCCCCCAGGTTTATTTTGCCCTGGGGCCCCATTGTTGCTTAAATCGGCCCTGAGTCAGACACTCGCAGTGCTGCCTGTGTAACTCTAGTAATCAGTGTAGAATCACATGTTTTATAGCAGCCATTCAGAAGTTGCAGGCACTACACAGCACAGCACCCGGGAGATACAGACAACAGAGTGACTGTGGCTGGCTCTTCTTCTCCCCTGCGTTTGCCTCTACATAAGGGATTCTGTCATGTGGGATTCTGGCACCTTCACTGTATAGTGATCCTGAGAGCAGGAGATTCAGCTGGTCAGTACTTATTTTACCACTTCAATATCACCCTTCAAGAGCTGTGCTGTATTATAGAATGATAATGAAATGTCCAAGATGAATGGATTCCTGGTGGTTCCGTTTCTCTCCCCTGGCTCTAGCTCCTCTCCATGCCTCCCCTCCTATTCACTTTTGACAGTCGAGGACACGCGCAATATACCCAGGGTCATTAGTTGCGACAGGAAACAGGGATTTGTGCCGTTCATTCCAGCAGAGCGGGTACTGGCAGAAGCAATGTCTGAAGCATTCCTGCTCTGCTTCCCTGCCGCAATGAACGACTCTGGGTGCATTGCATGTGTCCCTGGCTGCCAGGTGCATTGGGTGTGTCCCCGGCTGCCAGAAGTCAATAGGAGGGGGCAGGGGAGGAACCAGAGCCAGGGGAAGGGAATGGAGCCGCCAGAATCCATTCATTTCAGAAAATGGCCACAGTGGGATGGCCATTTTGACCACTTTAGTTTTGAGCGGCCAGAATCCGAAGTGGCCAGACATATACATTATTCTAAACTGATATAACTGAATTTATTATCGTTATAGCTGTGTTTCAAGTCAAACATACATTATTCTGAAAAAAAATAACCAGTCTTTAGATGTACAGTACTTGTTGTAGCTGCATTGATATAGCTGCAAAAGATTACAGGCATCCGTTTCTACCTCTTATAGACATACATTGAGGCAAATAACATTGAAGTCTATGGCGGCGCCCTTTTAACACAGTCGGCTCTGGTGCCCTTTTCAGCTGATACCCCCTAGGGCCTCTTAATGGACAAATTATTATAGTTGTACTGTATGCTGAGAAGTACTGCACAGTTGTAAGCCATGGATTACTTGTTAATAATTGCTGTTATATGTTAGCTTTCTGGTTGTGTACACTCCATAAAAAAGTAGTATTCTTTTATATTATTGCTCAGAAAATGTGTGCAATAAAAGTTCATTAAAAACTAAATGCTAACCCCGTAAAGTCAAAGGCACACACAATGATGTTAATTTGAGCATGCACTATTTGGAGTTTGCATGCTTACCAAGGTTGTAAATGGTTCTTCTAGGTGCTCAGATTTCCTTTCAAAAATGAACTGACAAGTTAATTCGATTAGCACAAATAACTGACCCTGCACTGTGATTATGACATTTTTATTTTGAGCGATGCTAAGATTAGAGATGTGTATTGTTCAAAACACTCAGTAAAAAAAGGTGTGAACAAGGTTTTACCACTATACCCAAAAACAGAATAAAACTGCAAGTAGAATGTGGATGTATTAAGACAATGCCAAGTTAGATAAAAAATGTATCTCCTCTTCCTGATTGTACTCAATAGATCCATCTGAACTTAAAGCATGCTGGAGGTGCAAGCCACAATAATTTAAAATGTAGGAGGATAGGCTACACAATTTATAAATCATTTCTTTGGTGCTTCTGCAAACTGAAAATGTATGCATAAAATATTAAATGAATTCCTTATGTTCTAAGAAAATACCTACTGAGTTTATTCCCAGTTCTCAACAAAGGTTGGAGAAAACCTGTTAGGGAGGAGGTTCATTAGTTTTAGGTAATATATGTCTAACTTCAAAGGAAATACATTTATATTGCAACTGTATTTTCCCCCAAGACTGAGGTAGGAATAAATGTGTCATAACAGCAACATAATCATTTTACTGCTTTCTAACATGACTCTGTGTAAGGTAAATATTTGAATCTCTGTTATCCTATAGATTTCCTGTACAATGCTTTTTCATTAACATTAAGCCTTAAGCTCTCAATTAGCACTAAATATATTGATAATGTCTCTTATGAAGTATGTTTTTTCAACACCATCAAACTGAAAAAAAAATAGGTACTACTAGTATATGTTGTATACAAAGTATGATAACATTTTCATCTTAGCTATAGTGGTTACATAAGTTAGTGTGCTATCTCACATTTGAAGCCAGTCAATATAAATAACATACCAGCAGGGCCGGCCCGCTCATGAGGCGGGGTGAAACATTTGCCTCAGGCGGCATTTCTGGGGGGGGCGGCACCCGCCTGTCTATGGGTGCGGGGGGCCGCCCGCCAAGCTGGAGGGGTAGCGGGCAGAAAGGGAGTATTGGACCTAGCAGTGGGGAGGGGGGTTGGACCCCCCCCCCTTGCCTGGGTCCCCCGATCTGCGCTCCCCTCCAGCTTTAAAAAGTGAAGTACCAGCTCTAAGATTAAGAGGCAACGGGCGGGGATCACTCACCTTTTCCGCGTTCCAGTGTGCGCTCCACTGACGTCACTTCCTGCAACGCCGCCCACTGTATTGTAAGTGGACAGCGTTGCAGGAAGTGACGTCAGTGAATCGCACGATGGAACGCGGAAAAGGTGAGTGATCCCTGCCTGTTGCCTCTTAATCATAGAGCTGGTACTTCACTTTTAAAAGCTGGAGGGAGATCAGGGGACCCAGGTGAGGGAGGGGGGGGGTCTGACCCCCCTCCCCACCGCTAGGCCCAATACCCCCTTCCTGCCCGCTACCCCTCCAGCTCGGCGGCCCCCCCACCCACGGACGGGGGGGGGGGCGGCGATTTTTTTCTAATTTTGCCTCAGGCAGCAAAAACTCTAGGGCCGGCCCTGCATACCAGAGAACTCAACATAAAAAATGAGGAATGATAGTAAATACAACTAGGGGCAGTGAACCATCTACTGCATCCTGTCAAAGCTATAAAAGGTAACTGACTGTTTTATGGTGCAGCGAGCATACCAAACTATTGTCACCACAATCAAGGTGTTAAATTAGGATACTGGCATAACAAACTCTAACAATAAGGGAAGGTCTAGGCAAAAACAATTATCCTAATGTAATAGGCCACAATGCTCTCAGTCGATGGTAGATGCACAATTATGATAATATAAAACTCATAAATAAAGCAGTTAAGGAGACTTTACATAAAATAAAAAGCTTCCCTATAGTCTGGATAACCCTGCCGAATCAGTTAAAAAGGCCTCATAGTGTCACAGCATGCCAGAGACTGAGAGGAGCATAACGGAACTGTAAACCTAAAAATGTCCACAGACTGCTTAGCCATTGTCCCCCTACCCCACCCCCTTCCATGTCCCCCTTTTCCCCTTGCTTTGGAAATACCTGTATTAATCTTGGTCATGCTAATTGTAATGATCTGCTCTGCTGTCTGCACAGGCAGGCAGCTTTTTGACCATTTTTCAGGTCTGCATGCTGCAGGTCCCTGGAAAGGAGACCTGTTTTCACTCTGCAAGTTTCAGACTTGCTGTTCTGGTGAGGGATTTGCATTCGCTTATCTGGTTATTGATAGCTCTGCCTCTCTTGAAGGCTTGCAGTATAAATGCCGTAAAGGAAAGGTTCACCGCTGCACTGTGAGCTGCCAGAGACAGTGCTGGACCCTTAGCTGCTCAATCCAATCCAAGTACAAGGTAGTAAGGAAGGTCCGCAACGATGTCTCTTACAATGCTCAATCTTTATTCAGGACATATCCTCAACAGTTAAAAAGCACAGCTGACATGTTTCGGGCCAGACATGCCCTTAATCATAGCTAAAAAACATGGCTGATCTCCTTTGCTTTTATAGGTAGTGACAACCCAGGGCGGAGCACAGACCACTCCTGCAAGGGAGGGGTCGAAAGCAAGTGTCATGCTTCACACATGGGAGTCACACCATATACAGACATATGTTAATACTTTAAAAGCTATACAAATAAAGCATAAAAACAAGAATAAAGCAAAACAGAAAAAGGAACAACAAAATTATGGAGTCACACAAATGATGTAAAGGCACAACAGAAAGCCAGATACACGCTATAGTATCTTAAAGAATGTTCACAATTGAAAAAGTGTGTGTTTTAAGCTGTCACTAGAGCCAGATCCCACCTTGCATTTAGTCCCATTGGGGCTCTGGTCCCAAGGCGGAAGATCCATAGGGCCTCTCTTTTACGAATTAAAGACAGTAGGTCCCCTCCTCTTATGGGTAGAGAGACCCTCTCTATGCCCTGAAATATAAAACCAGACATATTACCCCCATGTAATTCCCGAAAATGTTTCGCAACATTAGAAATGTTTCTAGTGGACCAAGAGGCCCCCAAATAGTGTTCCGCTATCCTAGCCTTTAAGGGTCTAGTAGTACAACCCACATATTGTGTGGAGCATAGAGTGCATGTTACCAAATATATAACATTTTTGGTGTTGCAATTAATGAATTGTTTGATGGGGGCCCCATAACCATTTGTGAGTGACCTAACTGTCTGGGTGTTGTTGTGAACTACACAGTAATGACACGTGGGAAGTGCACATTTGTATGACCCCTTGGTCGAGAGCCATGTGGTGGCAGTCACATCGGAACCAAAAAGGCTAGGAGACAAAACACTACCAAGGGTGGGTGCACGTCTGCTGGCAAAGCTGATGCCTTTTTGTAGATAGGGCCGTATATCACCATCACCCTCCAAAATGGGTACATATTTCTCTATGATGCGCTTAACGTTGCAGAATTCTGTGCTATAATTGGTAACAAATACAGGTCTCTCAGGAAGTTTGGCACGATGGGCACTCTCCCGCACCAGTTGTCTCCTGGGGATCGACAGGGCTCGCCGTCTGCCCCTATCGATCATCCACTTAGGGTAACCTCTGTCGCGTAGGCGGTCCTCCACTATGTGGAGCTCCCGCGACAGAGTCCCTTCATCCGAGCAATTCCGGCGGGCCCGAATAAATTCTCCCACCGGAATCGCTCGGATGGTATGGCCCGGATGGCAACTTTTGGCCTGCAATGTAGAGTTTCCTGCGCATGTCTTTCTAAAGGTCTTAGTGTGAATCTTATTAGAAACAGTGTCGCCCACAAGTGTAAGATCCAAGTAATCAATAGACTGTTGTTGCCAGGTGTATGTGAAACTCAAGTTACACTGGTTATCATTTAAGGACATCATGAAGGTGTCAACCGAGGACCGGTCTCCTTTCCAAATGACCAGAATATCATCTATGAACCTCCCATACCACGCAACTCTGTCCCAAAGGCGTCCCCCACCCCCAAAGACGTGGAACTCCTCCCACCATCCCATGTAAAGATTAGCCAGGGATGGGGAGAACTTGGCCCCCATGGAGGCCCCACACCTCTGGAGGTAGAAGACGCCATCGAACATAAAGAAATTGCGGGTCAGGAGGAAATCTGTAGCAGCACAAATAAACACCCGAAGATCAGAGGAGTATTCTGAGTACTTTTCTAGATGATATTGAATTGCCGTCAGAGCCAGATGGTGTGGAATACAGGAATACAGGGCCTTAACATCTATGGTGAGCCAACTCCTACCATCATCCCACCCAACTCCCTCCAGGCTTGCCAACAGATGTCTGGAATCCTTTAAATACCCTGGAAGTCTTCTGACTAGAGGCTGCAGCATGGAGTCCACCCAATCACTCAGGCGCTCCCCCAAGGATCCTATGCCCGCAACAATGGGTCTACCCTCGGGAGGAGCGCCTGGTTTATGTATCTTGGGGAGATGATGAAAAATGGGGGTAATAGGGTGTGTAACACCCAGATATTCCACTAATTTGTGATCTAAGACCCCCAGACTCTCTCCATACCTAAGGAGGCTAAATAGTTGTTTTTGGAATTCCTGTGTAGGATTTCCTCTTAAACGGGTGTATGTGGTGGGATCCTCAACCTGTCTCAGGGCTTCAGCCCTATAGTCAGACCTATTGAGGATAACCACCGCCCCCCCTTTGTCTGCATTACGTATAACGACACTTTGGTTGTTTTGCAGATTCTTAATAGCCTGGTGCTCAGCTCTAGTAAGGTTAGATTTAGATAGTGTAGATGGTGTGGCAGCCAGTTTAATTAGCTCTGATTCCACCATATCCTGAAAAATTTCCACAGGAGGTGTTCTGGCCGTTAATGGATAAAAGTCAGGATTTCTGATCCTGACGGGTTGTACATCAGACACTGAAATCAGGCCTGTGCTTTCGGACACCAAAGAATCTAGGGTCCATTTGGCACACGTATCCTGGTAATTTCCAATGTCGGATATCTCAACCCCAGAACGGCCACCTTCCTGTGTGCTCTCCCTATCAGTTTTAAAATGTTTCCTAAGGAGAATATTTCTAATGAATCTATTCACATCTAGTAGGGTATTAAAAACATCAAAATGATGTGTAGGTGAAAAGGACAAGCCTTTGGATAGCACTGACAGTTCTGCTTCCGTAAAAGTGTGATCTGAAAGATTGACAACATTGGTCGGCACACCAAAAGGGTGACCCCTAGATTTACCTTTAGTATGTTTTATTCCCGCCCTTCTGGTTCTCCTCCTCTCCTGTCCTTGTTGTAAAATCTCTTGTGTCGCTTGAAAGAGGGGGGCCTGTTCTGTGAGTTTTTTGGCAAAGAGGTTTGAACCTTGTTGATGGATCGTGCTCCTATGGATTCGCCTATGGCATTGGCATTCAGAGTACCACCCCTACACATAGGAGGACTACCTGAGGGTTCTCTATATGAGTTGTGGTCACTTGAAAAATTAACCCTCCTTCTATTCCTAGACCTGGACCTGCGTGTAGTGGTGGCTGGGGATTTGGGGGGAGCCTCCCACTTGCCCCACTGGTATACCAGATCCTGATCATAATCATTTGTGTCTCTAATGTATTTCAACCTCTTTGTTTCAGTAATAGCAGCTTCCAATTTAGAAATGTTCTCCTGTAACCTTTCATGCAGCTCATCATATTGCTGTAATGTGTTAAATTTCGACAAATTTTGTGTTAATTCAGATATTTTCAGTCTGATGTCCACAAGTTTATTCTCCTCATATTTAATGGTGAGCTTCATTAATTTCAGTGAACAGTCCGTGAGTAAAGCGTTCCACTCAACCAAAAATTCCTCACAATACGTTGTGGTGGGGATCTTTTTTATGCGGAGTCCTCGTGGGACAATTCCCTCTGCCACATACTGCTTAAGTGAGGACAAATCCCACCACACCTTGGTCTCCTTACTCATTAAATCTTCCAACTGTAAAAAAGAGGTTCTAAGGCCCACCTCCGGTTGTGCAACACATACATCAGGTTTCCTAGAGAACACTGCTGTGAATTTGTTGTAACGATCCGGATTGGAGTCTAAGTCTGTCATAGGAATAATGTGTCTTTCATGCTGTGGGGGATATTTATTTAAAAGTTCATGAATGGCAATGTCCAAGGGATTATCATTAAGTGAATCCGCAGCATTAGTATCAATACAAATCGGCCTGGTGTCAGTGGCAGGCACCCCCTCAAAGTGCCGATAATCGGAAGTACAATCAGCCTCTGGTACTGCAGATGCAATATTAGCTTCATGTCCTGCATGAATGACAACCTTCTGAGCCTGTGTGGGCAAGTCTGTGGAGGTGATAGGAAAGTGTAGGGAAAGTCTTTTTACCTTTTTGGATGCCTCTATTCCTCGGTTCAAGTCCTCCATTAAGCCCTTCACTAAGCTCCGGCAGTGTGGACGCCAAGTGTCCGGCATGTGGTCCACTTCTACTGATGTCTCGATGGGGAGGGAGGTTTGCAAACCTAGGTTCCCCTCCTTCCTTCTTGCTCCCAGGTCTCTGTCCTGGCGTGGAATGCCAGACACAGCAGGGTCCGTAGGATGACGCCAATCTCCGTCCCGCATTTGCGCAGGAAGCCCCTTCTGCGTCACCTCCGGTTCCGCTCTGGGTATTGCTGGATATTCCAGGCGGCCAGCCAGATTCCCCCATGATGTGTCTCTCCGTCCGGCATCCGCCGCGTCCTCACTCAGTCCCGCACTCATGCTCTCCCTGGCGTGGGGGACAGTGCCACTCGCATCCGCGACTGCAGTCCAGGACCCCAAAGGTTTTCCCAACTGGGTAAGTGGACGTCTTGGGGCTTTGGCAACCGGATCCGGCTTGCCCCGGGTCAAATATTTAAACATATCGCTGTTTCCGTGTACAGTGGTTTGTGTGTTACTCCTCAAATTGCGTTGTTCCTTAGATGCCATGGTGAGGTGCTTCACTGAGAGGAAAAAATTGTAGATAATGGTAAGTCCTAGAGCTTTGCCTCACAGGAGCCGGTGATAAGCGTAGTCAATGTAGTAAAGGAAAGGTTCACCGCTGCACTGTGAGCTGCCAGAGACAGTGCTGGACCCTTAGCTGCTCAATCCAATCCAAGTACAAGGTAGTAAGGAAGGTCCGCAACGATGTCTCTTACAATGCTCAATCTTTATTCAGGACATATCCTCAACAGTTAAAAAGCACAGCTGACATGTTTCGGGCCAGACATGCCCTTAATCATAGCTAAAAAACATGGCTGATCTCCTTTGCTTTTATAGGTAGTGACAACCCAGGGCGGAGCACAGACCACTCCTGCAAGGGAGGGGTCGAAAGCAAGTGTCATGCTCCACAAAGCATAAAAACAAGAATAAAGCAAAACAGAATCTCTACCCATAAGAGGAGGGGATCTACTGTCTTTAATTCGTAAAAGAGAGGCCCTATGGATCTTCCGCCTTGGGACCAGAGCCCCAATGGGACTAAATGCAAGGTGGGATCTGGCTCTAGTGACAGCTTAAAACACACACTTTTTCAATTGTGAACATTCTTTAAGATACTATAGCGTGTATCTGGCTTTCTGTTGTGCCTTTACATCATTTGTGTGACTCCATAATTTTGTTGTTCCTTTTTCTGTTTTGCTTTATTCTTGTTTTTATGCTTTATTTGTATAGCTTTTAAAGTATTAACATATGTCTGTATATGGTGTGACTCCCATGTGTGGAGCATGACACTTGCTTTCGACCCCTCCCTTGCAGGAGTGGTCTGTGCTCCGCCCTGGGTTGTCACTACCTATAAAAGCAAAGGAGATCAGCCATGTTTTTTAGCTATGATTAAGGGCATGTCTGGCCCGAAACATGTCAGCTGTGCTTTTTAACTGTTGAGGATATGTCCTGAATAAAGATTGAGCATTGTAAGAGACATCGTTGCGGACCTTCCTTACTACCTAGTATAAATGCCATTTCCTCCCAGAATTCCCTGCTGGTCATAAAGGTTTGGTTCTGCTGGACTTACCTTGAGTTTCAGCCCCTCTGCTAACTGTTTGCTAATATTGTTTTAGAGTAGTTATCCTTGGGAGTGCACTAGCATTCCTTCTAGTGCAGTCAGATTGTTTATTATCTGTATGGCCTAGTTCTGTCTTGTCTTATCTGTTGCGATTGCACTTTCTCCAACGGCGGCTGATAGTGAATCGCTCTGTCTGTTTGGATGGCATTCGCCCTAGCGGTAGAGGCAGTGGATCCTTCTGTACTTTGTCTTGGAGTGTAAGCCAGAGCAGCAGTTGCTACTGGTTACTCCTTCTGTCTGTCTTATCTGGTCCGTGCGATGGTACTGTCGCCAGCGGTGGCTGACGGTGAATCGTTCTGTCCTGTTCCTAGATCGCATTTACCCTAGCGTTAGAGGCAGTGGATCTCTCCTGTCTGTACCTTGGAGTTTAACCTTAGCTGCGGTTGCTATTGATTACTCCTTCTGTCTGTCTTGTCTGGAACGAACGCTTGCTGTTGTCTGGGTGAGGCAACCAATTAGCAAGCGTTTGCGTTCTCTGTTTATTTTCATTTTCCGTGTTTCATTTGTTAGTCAGGGTTGGTATGTTTTGTCACTGTTGCGCTTAACGTGCGGTGACCGTGCATTGAACGCGCTTTGTCGCTATTGCGCTTAACGTGTGGTGACCACGTTTAGCTAGTCCTGTCTGTTCCTTCGTGTTGGATAGCAGTTGCTAATTGGTTCTGTCTTTATTCATTCTATGTCCTGTCTTTACTCTGTCTTGTGTCTCTGCTAGCAATCGCCATTCTTGCGATTGCTTTCTCACTTTGGTCTTCACTGTTGTATGTCAACCGTCGCTAGGTGGCGACTAGATTGGTGGACATACATACATTCTGTCTCTGCGCTCATTCTCTCTCGAGAGGCTATCTTGCCCTGTATTGCTTCACTTTGTAAAATCTCCATCTGGCATCTGTGGTTGTACAGAGTCCGAGTTCCTCTGTACTCCACAGCTCCATCTGCCGGTTGGAATTTCTCTCTACAGGTGCATTTGCACCAAAGCTGGGTTCCGTTATTCAAACGTTTGTGGAGGGTTTCCGCAGTGTAAGCGCACAGGTTGTGCACTGACCACGGATATAATTCCGCATTGGTTACACTAATAAAGCTATCTTTGATTTGATTTGACTTTGTTTTGATTTGTGCTTGTTAATTTGGGCACTGCTATAGCCCACAATGTATTTATCAGCTATGGCGCAAATGGGGAGTGTAGTTTGGGCACCAGAGTACCAAGCAGCTCAGGGTGACCCAAACTACTAGGAATGTTTGGGCACCAGGTGCCCGATTTCGGTGACCCACTGCACTGGCTTACTACGTTCTACTGCAGGAGCTCCCTCTCACAGCTGCTGCTGATCCACTTCAGAGGGTCACAGCTGCTGTGCTCTGCAGCTGCTTGCTCTCCCACATACACACAGCTACTGCAGCCCCTTACTCAGCACTTGTATGAGGTGAATCAAACCAAACTCTGCAGACTTCGTGAAATTTTGCTTGGCATCCACCGTGTATATAAAGCAGCGAGAAGAAAGGCCTTTGTTAACAGAGATCATCCAAGTAGAGATCTTACAACTCCATGCTAGTTGATATCCATGTTTGTATGACTGACAGTATGTTGTGTAAGAAAAAGTTAATACCTGAGTGACTGCATCCATAAAGTTAACAACCTTAGGGCGACACCACATTAAGTAACAGACTTAAAATAACTTGAAGATCTGACTCTTATGAAGTAAATATGGAGCGAAAAAGTTTTATGCAATAAAAAATAGATTCATTGACTGTTAGTGACTGGAAATTCTTTGTTATGAGACTCTATTCCTTATTTTTGTTATGAGACTCGGATTCCTTATTTTTCATGTCAATGATATAGGAACTCCAATTTAATTCAAACAGATCAATGCTTTGACTTGTTTGGGATAGTTAGACGTTCAAGGAGGCAAATTGTGGTTGAAAGGTGCAATTCTCTGTGCATTTCATACAATTCAGTTATTGCAATGCCGTGTTTTTATTACCTCCCATGTGGTTGGAATAAACATTTTTCCTAAGAAGATGAGTTGCTTCTGGGTGTATGATCTATAAATTTAACCTTTTAGTCCTATTTCTAGATTTAAAATCATCAAAGCTTAGAAAATGTAATTTACCCAACTGAGCTATAAACGTGGATCAGTGAAATTGTTCCATAAGGGGAACACATCAAGAATATGTTTTACTTAATGCTATTTGGTATTTTCTTACCATATTTTCTTTCCATATGTAGACTGCAAATTCATGAAGCACAGCGTATTTCTTCCCACCAGCTTGTCAGGGTCCTGTAGAAAGGCCAGGTGGTCACATGCTCTCTATATTAAACTAATGAAAGAAAGTAAAGATATCAAGCTAGAAAATACATTTAAAAAGTTAACCTGAAAAATGGATTAACTCGGTTAACTGACCCAGTTATTGTTTGGCGAGTTACATGCATGTTAGGATGCAGAGTCTTCTCTATTTTCTACCCTTTGAAAAGTTCAATGAACTACAGTTACAGACTTCCTTGCTTAATGTCTTTCATTTCTCAGGCTGTGTTAGAAGTTAACATTGAGTGTTACCTGTTAACATTTGTATATTCCCAAGGACTAAGACTTAATAATATAAGGGTGAGCTGCCTCATTAGTAAGACATTACTGAGTCATTTATTAGTTTGTTTTTGTTTGCTTTTTTCTTTTGCAGATATTGTGTTCTCTATATTGTAGTATTCCATTTGGACATAAGTGTCAGCACCACAGCGTGACATGTTTTGAAAGTTCCACTTTTTATACAGCACAATGTGCCTTTTCATGTAAAATTGAGGCATGTTTGAACAACACGAAATGAAGTGTTTTAGTCAAATTATTACTCTAAAAAAGCAGTAATTTAAATCAGCTTCAAGGACATATAGTACAGGAACGATAGAAAGCAAAGCTGATGCATTATTCTGTTTTATTACTTATGCACTTGTCTTTAAAACAGAGAAAGAGAAATCTCTTTAAAACATCATAATTACATTTGAAAGAGCATCTACAAATAGCATCTTCTATCTACTGATGTTCCATACTCCATTTATGGGCCTGTCCTCTCTAAATTCTTGTACACATGTTAGATAGTTCCTGGCCAAGGCAGTTGTTTGGCCAACTCACCGCTAAAAATGCTAGCATCTGTATGACAGCCCCCAGTCATCCCAGATGCATTGGCACCACATTTAGACAGTCAGATCATCTTGTCCAAGTTCTGTCCAAATCCATTGTTTTCCCTCCTTGCCTCTGCTGCTCCGTGCCCCTCCATTGTGAGTCACCTGTCATCCTTACACCCCCTCCCATCTGAACAGAACTTAGGCAAAACTGTCACCCGAGGGATGGATCGAGTTGTTGGGTTTGATGCAACTAGTGACGTGGTTGCCAAAATGCACTGGAGCATTCTAATTGGAACAAAAGAGGACTGCTGTTCTCCTTTACACTATTTTAGCATCATTTTTTCTGTAACATTAAGGGCTCGTTCACACTAAAGGTGTTTTTTGGAATTTTTAAGCACAGGTGATTTGTACAAATCGCCCTAAAAGTGCGTGGTGTGCGTGGTGTGTGTGTGTGTGTGTGTGTGTGTGTGTGTGTGTGTACGTGTGTGCACGTGTGTGTGATACAGTTAAATTATTCAAAAAAACTATTTTTTATACTAAATGCTATGCAATATCATGGAATGAAATGTGACTTATAAAGAAAAAATGAATAAAAAGTTTCATTTTGATTATGATTTCTGTAGGAATCAGTAAAGAATAGCTGTAGTTGCATGTGCAGAGTGTGCGTATTAGATTATTCTTGACAGTGGTATCCATCACAGAGCTGTAAAATAATTTAATTGTTTGTATTATTTTAACTACATTCTCCAGAGGGATTATAGCTTGTATGGAATGTAACATCGAGATGAAATATCCTTTTCTGTTCCAGAAACACTTTGTTCTGTCACCCAATAAATCATAAGTTGCACAGAGTCTGTACAAATTGATGTTGTGGTCACACTACATATATTCACATGTTGTCACAACATCCAATTTAGCCATTAGTATGACAGTTAATAGCTTTCCAAAATGCTACCACATTAGAGGACAGTAGGGAGGGGATGGATTGCATGAGCAGGAAATAATATTTTCAAAATACAAATATCTGAGATCAGCCACATGCTGAAATTGGTTCTGAGAAGACTGTCTGTGAAAGTGAAATGGACTAGGATCTCTATAATAAGATTAATGATGAGAAATATAGGTCAATTGCAATATGGCTTGCTTTAAAAGAACAGCTTTCTGAGATCCAAGAACATGTTCAGAAATCTTTCGGTAATAATATGCCGGGCAGCAGATGGGATTTGGTTATGATGCAAATACTACAGATTATTTGTTATGTATTTAATGCATATATAATTGGCAAATGAGGAGAGCATGTCTAAATGAATCTTGATAATGGAAAATGCCAGGGTTTTTCTGCCACATTGCATAAGATTTACTTTACAAAGGCACGGGATAAGGAAAAAAAGAATGAAAAGAAAAATATGTCTCACTGCTGCCTTTTAGGGAAACAACTCTGTAGTGTGATTATTTCGCTCCAAGAAACCTTCGTTTCTGAGCCATTGGATGCATAGAAAGGGATACGTAATAATAATTGCAAAATTCTCTAAATCTCGTGCCCAACAGTGAGTTATAATAAATGTTTATTACCAACAGAGGCCATCTGATAAAAAACAAAGCCTTCCAACAGTTTAATGGCGGATACAAAGTTTATTGCCAAGTTGAAATGCACAGCAGTTACCAGCTGCAAAGTTGGTTTCAAATGTTTAGCCCCATGTGTGAGACAAGAGCTGATTAGTGCTGTGATAAAAGATGCAAATACATTAAGTGCACACATTAAAATGTTGCCTAATTGTTTCAGTTCTGCATGCTGAAGCCCAGAGTCCGTTGCCCATTTCATCGCTGTGAAAAAAGCAGAGTATTTTCTTTTATTTTTTGAAACTACAATAGAAGTGGTCAATTTAAAATAGTAAAAGTGAAATCTTGTGTAAGGTTGTTTTAGCATTTTAGTGAGTGACATACCCATTTTTGTTAGAAATGTACAACAACAGGTGTAAAAAAAAGTACTTTTAATGTTATTTATGTTATTAAAATATTACCATTTTAATCTGCACATAGCTACAGATTCTTAAACCAGGTTGTAAACTAAAATTAATTTTATTTTAAGCCATTGGCAGTAATACTCTGTGCACTGCTTAGAGTACTATGTAGCAGCTCCTACCTTGCTGCAGGAGTAATAAGTTGCACAGGGCATGGGCCATCAATAAGCCTTGTACACATACACAAAGAGGATGATTGCCCTCAGAGATTGAACTCAATCCCTTGGAAGAAGATTCAGGGTAAAGTGTTGTGTAGATGCATTGATAGCCTAGGGGGTAGCAATGTGTTCTGTTGCTATGAAGGTGAGCAGAGGGACAGAGATGGAACACAGAATGAAGTGGCATAGAATGGAAGGGGTGAGAAGGAGAGCAATAGACTCAGCCTTCACTCAAACAAAATAATTAGACAGGCCAGATGTTTCTCTGATGCATCCAGGACACTGTACATACTCTAGATTTTGGCTGAGGTGGCCTTGAGCAGCCACCTTGGCCAAGAACCATCTAGTGGATGTACAAAGCTTTATTTGGTTTAACATATGTACTGGTCAAAGACTAGTATCAAACTTTGACACTTATCTACTAGTTTCTATTACAGAATGATTGTGTTTTCTATGGATATAAAAGCTAAGTAATCACAAAGCTATAATCTCTGCTATTTCCCTAGCTATATATAGAACTGAACCAAAAGCACTTTGTTCAATTCAAAAGCGTGAAGTTTCCATAAACAGTGATCAACATTAACTTTTAAATCATTAGGACATTCGAAAATAAAGTTTGGAATCCATGCAATTGGCTTAAAGGGCATAAAGTCCCAAGATCACAACATCTGATTCCTTTAGAAATAGAAACAATAGCAAATGTATTTTGCAGTCTGTCAAAAATCTGATTACTGCAGTTGTTCTTTGTCTAGGAAAGCTATAACAGTAATTTGCTGCTCTTCAGCTTCTGGGTCAAATATTAGTTGTGAGAAAAAATAATTGAATCTATTCAGCTTTACCGGATGTACAGATGAATGAAATTTAGGAAGTTTTATTGTACTCATCCTTTCTTGAAAATGTGACAAGCTCAGCTTTGCGTTGATTTTCATCATTGTTAAAATCATTGCCAAAAGTAGCTAAGATTGATAGAGAACTTAAAAAAACAGCTCCCTGGGTTGGGTAAAGCCTATGTAAAGGTGGCCACATACGATACACTCATTTTGTTCGATTCTAATTCCAATTCTAGGAAATTCTAATCGTTTTTTCAGAAAATGTAATCTTTTTTAAAGACCCACACAATTTTTTTCAGAGCTTGCAATAATTTTTTTCATAATTGTGGAAAAATCCAATGCACTTGTGTGATACCTTCAAACGTTAAAATCGCGCAGAAAAATCCATAGCAATTCTTGATTTGAAAAAAAAAAATTTGCATGGTGTTATAACATAGGTTATTTCAAATTCTATCTCCTCGTCCTCTTTTGGGGGGACACAGAGGAATGAGAAAGAGGGTTTTTTCCCTTAACATTTGGACAATTGTGCATTGCAAGGGGCAAAGTATTTACAACATGCCCCCCCCCCCCCTTCGCGTGCACAGACACACACACGCACACACACACACTAGCGTTATGGCTGAGGAAGGAAAACAAAAAGAAACAAAGGAAAGGCACTCACAGTGTGCACTTTGTTCATCCATTTACCCAAAGGACTGGTCTCACCTGGTTTACTAAGACTGCATAAGTGAAGAGGGAGACGGTAATTGCATGCGCCCTACTTGTGGCCAGGGTCCAGGCTTTGGAGATCGTCTTTAGGTGTCCTCACTGTTGTGGCAACTGTTAGAATTATTGGCACAATGTGCAGGCAAAGCTGTTGGTGAAGCCGCTGTATTGAGCAGCTATGGCTGTGTATGGTATATCGTTCTGGCAGATAGCATGCAAGTCAGAATCAGAGACGGTATAACTGATCAGATAAACTTAACAATATTTTATTGCAATATAATAACACTTTTCCTGTGGAATATTCTACTCCTCCTTCGGCCTGTGCTAATGCAAAGAAAGAAGACAGTCTGAAAAAAGGGAAGTGACACTACAATGAATCTTATAAGTACAGCAACTGGCTCTGCAGGTTTGTCCAGACCCTGGAGATATTTTAAACAGGACACAATCCTATCACCATCATCATGCAGCACTGGGGGCCAAGATACAATCTTTGCCCACACACTATCTTTATCGTATTTTCTCCCCATATTTGCATTGGTTTTCTATGGGCACACTGGTTTCCTTCCACATCCCTAAATCCTATAGACTAATAAATTGGTTATTGCAAAAGATTTGTCCATAGTAGAGCATAGGTACATTAGACTATGCCTATGATAAGGATTAGGTTTGGAGTTTCTCTGAGGGACAGTTACTAACATGACTATGCTCTCTGTGAAACACTGTGCGATATGTCAGTGCTATATAAAATACATAATAATACATAGCTATCTCAAGATTATTTGCTAGATGTAAAAATGTATAACACTCAGTAGGAAAAAGTATAGTAAAATAAATAGCATGTTAAGTCAAGACAAGTGTGACTGAAAATACAGGTAAAAGTGCCATAACATTGTATACAGATTTTTCCACATTTATCAGTAAAACATAGTAGAGCATGTAAGTGAAAGCGTTTTGCCTTTGAGGACTATAGATGTAATGAACATATTATAAAGACAAGTACAGTAAGATAATGGGATGTCTTGAAAAACAAGATGTGAAGTGAAGAAAATCTCAGGCACTGAAGAGATGCTTGTGAGCTGATTAATGGCTAAAACAGCCAAAACACACAACAGATGGAATCTGCATTGAGTAATGAACATGAACATTCATTTTAAATCACTTGAATCATTTTTTATGATTCAATTGTGAATTATGTTCTTTTTAGATTTGTAATTACGACGAACAACAGATGGTAAAATCTTCAATCCATCGATTAAACTACCCTGTTTAAAATAAAAAAGTCTTCAGGATTAAAGCAAAGGGTTTTTTTTCCCTTTTTTGTCACTGTCACTGTTTGTTTATTATTTTCTATGATGTTTATTGGTAAAAATAAGGAGCTACAAGGCAAATCTTTAACAGGATTTCTACAAAATTGTGGAATTATTTAACTCCTCACTGGCACGGGACTTCTCTATTGCACAACTCAAAGAGGTTGCTCACCTTGTTCCCCTTTCAGGTTTGGGTTGCAGTTAGATTTAAGTTAAAACCAAAATGAATGTTGAACTTTCAGCCATAAATCCCCCTCCAACCCCAAAAAAACAACCCTTTACTTAAATGATATCCAGGTTTAAAAAAGGTGGCCAAAAAGAGTACGTACATCCACTAAGGTATACACTCCAGGACTGCATCCTCCATGACCCGAGCACCAACCACCGCCCAACCATGGACATAGCTTTTTCACCTGTTTTCTTCTGTTTTCACCTTATCTATGTTACTTTTTGATGCTCCCAAAGATCAAAAATATTATATAATTAAGGTAAGAAAAGTAATATTGAGATGAAGTTAATCAGTAACAGCTTACTTGGAGTGATTATTTTTCTTGTAAATGTGCTGAAAGCTTATTTTTATGGCCCGACCACAAGTATTAAGGACCTGTGCACCAGATATTTTAGTTTTTCACCTGCATAGTTGGATCCATGCTCCTGTCTTCACATGCACTGCTGATAGTGCTGTGAGCATGTGTGCCGAGATCAGGAAGTCCCCGGGAGCTTGGCCAGAGCAGCATCTTGGAGACAACTGCGACTTCCTTTAACAAACACTACCCCTCTACACAAGCACATAATAATGGTGCCAATAAAATGGTAGAAAAACAATAGCTTAGAATTGATAAATTGTGCCAACTGGTACTCTTCTACAGTGGGTTGAGAATGGTAGCTGTGGAAGGAAAAATAGACTCACAGACTCTCTTCTTAGTGCCAATATACAGTGGAATCTATATTCTTGATGAAGGGCTTTCTCATGCCAGCTTACAAAGGCAGAGTTCTGAACTCAACCTCACTAGCACAAAAAAGCAAAGTTCTTTTTCCCTACAGTCTGTTTTAAACCCTCCTTAACATATTCCTCCCTTTAGGCGGTCTCCTTCTGTCAGTGCAATCATCGCTGGCAAGTGGCAGCTTGCACCTTCTGACTGGGTGGGCCTACTGTGTCTTTCAGGATGACCTCAGAAGAAATCCTTGTAGGATAAGTTTCGAGTTTTGGTTCTCTTTCCCTCAGGCTGTGTCTGACTTTAGTTTCTGGTTTCCACTTCTCCTGCATGACCTCAGAGGCAGCCAGCCCTGGACACAGTCATCTGGTTCAAACTGCCCTTTCAATTGACTCCCATTTCTCCCCTGGAAGGTCACTGTAAAGGAATGAGAAGCTTGGCACAATAACTGAGCTCTATATTCATATTCATTTGGTTATATCATAATAATTCTTAAAACAATACAATAATCATATTCTTAAAGCATCACTCTAGCACACTAGTTTGATTATATCAGAGCGATACTTTCAGCAGTATAGGGATATAAAAGGTATACACACAATTAATTATAAAACCTTCATTGGTTCTTTTCACATAGCCCAAATCAATCTTCTTATCTTTTTTTATGTTTAAAGCTAAGCTTTTCTCTGGATAAAATTCAGATGAAATCTAAATGAATTTCATTCAGATTTCATCTTCTAATTAGTGCACCTGAGCGGGTGTGTGCGGGGAGGTTAAATTTGCCCAGCACCCTTCTTCTTTAACCCGTCTCACGGCGCGTTCCATGCTGCGTTTGAAGCCGCGTCTCATGTCTACAAACACTTCCTCCTTCTGGGTGGAAGAAGGCTGCTGGGTAAGTTTAACAACCCCCCTCCCCCCCCCCCCCACCCCACCCCCCCACACACACACCTGCTGAGGTGCACTAATTAGAGGATGAAATCCGAATGAAACTCATTTGGATTTCATCCAGATTTTATCTGGAGCTCATCCCGGATCCCGCTCATCCCTTATCCCTCTTAATGTTACCTCCTTCCTGTCTTGTGGTGAGCCAAACTGAGAAATTTATTTTAAAAGTGAAAAAATGCATGGCAGTTAATAGGAATGTAAAGTTATTACTATTTGTTATGTTTCTGATGATTATGTTATGATTTAAGTAACAGTGAACTATTAAAAATGTTTATTTCATCATCTGGGGAAATTCATTAGTTACAATTCTGAGTGCAAAGCCCTTGAATATGTTACAATAACATTTAAAGTCAAGGAGATCTTTGAGATAAAAAGTTTTGAAAAATGTGCAGTTTTTCTAAAACTGGTCTCTTTCCAACCTCTGATACATAGGAGGAGGTGGGCTATCAGTATACCGTGTTTCCCTGAAAATAAGCCCTCCCCCGAAAGTAAGCCCTAGCTTAAATTTCAAGCATGCTTGAAATATAAGCCCTCCCCTGAAAATAAGCCCTAGCTTATTAGTAGAAAATTGGACACTATGCTAATATATGAGGAAGTGTGCATTATCTTACCACACCTCCCTTGTGGATGTATTTCTCTCCATTCACCTGCAAATGGCTCAAATAATTTCAAACTCTTATCTTCACAGCGCTCACGTTGTCATATGTGGCTTACAAAACTTCCACCAACACCCTTCAGTGATACACTCACCAAATGGGATGGACCTTTATTACAGTGGTCTCTGCTCTCATATGGGGCATTAACTGGGCTCCCCTCACCTCTCGATCAGACCCTCTCAGTCTTCCTGCAGATATCTTCTCATAGATACTGATCAGCACAATACCTCAGAATAATCATAATAAACCATCATTGCGCAACATTGACTTAAAATCAATCGTGTTCATTCATATATTGCACTCACATTTCTTTGATGTGTCACAGAGCTTTGAGTTTTACAGCGGGCTCTCCCCTGCGCTGTCTCCTGGTCTGACTGCCGTGGTATCACTCCCCTCTGTGCACTCTTGTCCCATGTGCCTCTCTCACTTCATAGAATCGCCGTCCATGAGGACAAATTAGAGTTTGGAAGCTCTATGTAAATGACTTTTGTCTTTTCTAACTCAGATTTTCAGCTTATTTTATACTGAAAGAATTTGCTCCTTGATCCCTTATTACAAAAGGCCATGTCACTATCAATACCATAACAAAAACTTCAGTTATTTTCATACAGTAGATAAATGCATTCTATTACAGAGAGGCAAAAACATCTATATCTGTCAGAGATGTCTCAGCATAACCATTAATGTTTATATTAACTGTTTGCTCCAAAAATGAAAAATGTGTGTAAATCTAGATAGACTGCTCTCTCTCTCTTACAGACTCTTGTGTATATCCACTAAAGTTTGTTAAACATCAAGTGTGTTCATAGTGCAAGTAAGCACACAATTAGCGTAACTCATGTTAGGCACTCAAAACCTACGTTGCTTGTATAATAATAACATGCGTAAGACCCATGTTTTGAAAGCAAATTACCTTGTCCCTCTTTCCTTTTGAGATATCTCAACTATTTGGCTCCTGCATAGATTAGTACAAAAAAGTATTTAACCAATAAAAATGTGGTTACGTGGTGGTTTAGCGTTATATCTATTCTGTAGGTTAACCCTTTCTTATCTCCATGCGCTAATATACAGGAAGATAGGTAATGGAAGAAAGTGCCACTGTGATATGAAGAATGAAAATATGTATTGTGCTCATACATTCTTCTTTGTGTGGCTGCCTTGAAATGCAATGAGGGTATAAGTGAAGGTATAAAAACGTTTTTTTTTTTTGCCAACTGTTCTCTTTAAAAAGTGTTTCTCTTTTTTGATTCAAAAAGTTTGCAAGATTCCAATAGACTCTGCCAGGAACTGATTGCTATAGTCTTTAGGCCCTTGCAGCTCCACGACAATGTCCTATTAACTACACTGTTAAAAAAATTACTCCAAGTTCACAAGTCCAAAAAAACTGTGCAGTTAGGTAGCAACACTGATTGACAATCAATTGCCCATGCTGTTGTGCAAATGAAATAGACAGCAGATGAAAATTATAGGCAACTAGCAAGACATCCCCAATAAAGGAGTGGTTCTGCAGGAGGTGACCACAGACCACATATCAGTCCCTATGCTTTCTGGCTAATGTTTTGGTGACTTTTGAATGCTGGCAGTGCATTAACTCTAGTGGTAGCAGGAGAAGGAGTCTACAGCCCACACAAGTGGCTAAGGTAGTACAGCTCATCCAGGATGGCACATCAATGTGAGCTGTGGCAAGAAGTTTTGCTGTGTCTGTCAGCGTAGTGTCCAGAGCATGGAGGCACTACCAGGAGACAAGCCAGTACATCAGGAGATGTGGAGGAAGGCTACAACCCAGAAGCAGGACCACTACCTCCACTTTTGTGCAAGGAGAACAGGAGGAGCACTGTCAGAGCCCTGCAAAATGACCTTCAGTGGGCCACAAATGTGCATGTGTCTACTCAAACAGTCAGAAACAGACTCCATGAGGGTGGTATGAGGGCCCAACATCCACAGGTGGGCGTTGTACTTACAGTCCTGCAGGACATTTGGCATTTGCCAGAGAACACCAAGATTGGCAAATTTTACACTGGTGCCCTGTGCTCTTCATAGATGAAAGCAGGTTCACACTGAGTACATGTCACATGACATTTTGTTGTTCTGCTGCCTGCAACATCCTCCAGCATGACTGGTTTGGCAGTGGGTCAGTACTGGTGTGGGGTGGTATTTCTTTGGGGGGATGCACAGTCCTCCATGTGCTCTCCAGAGGTATACTAACTGCTATTAGGTATTGAGATTAGATCCTCAGACCCCTTGTGGACCATATGCTGGTGCAGTTGGCCAAGGGTTCCTCCCAGGGTTCCTCCTAATGCAAGACAATGGTTGGAGTGTGTCAGCAGTTCCTGCAAGATGAAAGCATTGTTGCGATGGACTGGCCTGCCTGTCTCCCAGACCTTAATGCAATG
This sequence comes from Hyperolius riggenbachi, assembly GCF_040937935.1. Lineage (NCBI taxonomy): Eukaryota > Metazoa > Chordata > Amphibia > Anura > Hyperoliidae > Hyperolius > Hyperolius riggenbachi. Next base: position 243,045,556 of record NC_090647.1, on the reverse strand, counting down.
GAGCACATCTGAGACATCATGTCTCGCTCCATTTACAAACCCCTCGTTGCACCACAGACTGTCCAGGAGTTGGTGGATGCTTTAGTTCCTCAGGAAACCATCCAAAACCTCTTCAGGAGCATGCCCAGGCATTGTTGGGAGGTCATACAGGCATGTGGAGGCCACCCACACTACTGAGCCCTATTTTGTCTTGTTTTAAGGACATTATATCAAAGTTGGATAAGATATAGTGTTTTTCCCACTGTAATTTTGAGTGTGACTCCAAATCCAGACCTCAATGGGTTGATAAATTTGATTTCCATTGATATTTTTGTGTGATTTTGTAGTCAGCAGTGCTCAGCACATTCGAATATATAAAGAAAAAGTATTTAATAAGAATATTTCATTAATTCAGATGCAGGATGTCTTATTTGTGTTCCCTTTATTTTTTGAGCAGTGCATATGGAATGGGATCTCTATTCCTAGTAGACGGTTCTGCAAACGGATCAAGAAATATTCCATGCCTAATATTTGTTAAAACAGGTATCATTTAAAAAGCTTTTACATACATTTATTTCAGTCTTATTTTATATGTCTATTATATGTGTATATTATGTATATTGGTATGGTTTAATGTTTTAGATAATACTATGAAAGAAAACTAAACATGTTTTACAAATTATTTTCTGGATAGTAATTGCAGATATTGCATCACTGGCCTATCTGAATTTTATGACTAAGCGCTGTATATGTTGAGCTGTTATCAATCAGCTACTTTGTTCTTTTTGCCCGTCTGTGAGAAATGAACTGCCATGTTGGAGAGAGATTCCTACACAACAGTGAAGGTGGCATGGGGTCTGTTCCTTACATTTATTAGAATAACCTGCTCCTAGTCCTACTGACCAAATGCAAACACAAAAAAATGAATATAAATGAAACATAGTGAGGTAGAAGGGAAATGGCTACAATAATGGAAGTAGTGAAACATGTAGCAGGATCAACAGTTTTAATGCATTTTTCAGAACATGATGATAGATACTAAAACAGAAATGAAGAAATAATCAATGAGCATAGAAATATAAAGCAAATAATGGGAAACTAAATTAAAGACATTCAATTTTACTTATTTCTGTTCTTTGTTCTGTTTTTATCTGCGTATAAATGCAGGAAAAGTTAAGTTTCTCTAGGTATTTTGCATTATTTTCTTTATGGTAGACAGTTCCACCAAGCACATATATATGGGTTAGAGATATGAAAAAGAAAGCATCAATAACCAGACTGAGCAAACAAACAGAATGAGCAAAGGGAAAATAATGAGCTCAGCTGCTGATGCTGTAATTTACTCAGAAATATGTGCTGCAGAGACATCTATACAAGCAAACACCAACGTGCACAGAAATACCATCACAGCACGAAAATAAAAATGTTTAGAAAAAGAATCAATGGTGTACAAACACAAAGTGTGTCAAGCTGAAATACTCTTGTAGTATACAGGATACCACGGTCATCTAGAATAAATGGCTACAATAATACCCAGCTAAAAACTCTCTAGTATTTACTGTATAAATGGATGCAGAAAGTGTGCCACAAAATAATATCAGACACAATTGTAATTATAGTTACATAGTTACATAGTTATTTGGGTTGAAAAAAGACATACATCCATTGAGATCAACCAGAGAACAACACCAGCCTGCTCCCTCACATATCCCTGTTGATCCAGAGGAAGGCGAAAAACCCTTACAAGGCATGGTCCAATTAGCCCCAAAAAGGAAAAAAATTCCTTGCCGACTCCAAATGGCAATCAGATAAAATCCCTGGATCAACATCATTAGGCATTACCTAATAATTGTAACCATGGATGTCTTTCAACACAAGGAAAGCATCTAAGCCCCCTTTAAATGCAGGTATAGAGTTTGCCATAACTACTTCCTGTGGCAATGCATTCCACATCTTAATCACTCTTACTGTAAAGAATAGTGTTGATCGAACACCCAGATATTCGGGCTCAGGTCGGCTGGGCCGAACATGGTCCGGATGTTCAGTATATTCAGCTGAACACCAATCCTAATGGAAGTCAATGGGGACCTGAGCATGCTTGCTTTGCAGGCCTGAAAAAAATTGCAAAATGAGGGTAACTTCTGCAAAATGGATTGGAAATAGTGGGGGGGGGGGGGGGGGGGGCATTTTACACATAGATCTTAGGCTCAGAATAAAAGCTCTCATGTTTGCATAGCAGTGCGCCAATTATACTTGACTGCCAATAAAACACATAAAACTTCCAAAAAAAGGCATAAGTGTATGGGGGAAAACTGCATGCTTAAGGCCAATGCAGTTTGCATTGATAAATACAATAGAAATGAGATATTCCTGAAAAGCTGTCCTAGTACCAATGGGACTTGCAACACTGACCCAGCACACAGGATGGAAGTGGAGATACAGGAGAACAAGGCCACACTTTGTGACACAACCCAGGCCTTGCATGAGGACAAAATGCATGCTTAAAGCAATGCATTTTGTCACCATGCATTGATAAATATAATAGAAATGAGATGTTCCTGAAAAGCAGTCCTACCAATGGGTCCGGCAACGCTAACCCAGCACACAGGATGGAAGAGGAGGTACAGGAGACAAGGCCACGCTTTGTGACATAACCCAGGCCTTGCATGAGGACAAAATGCATGCTTTTCAACACTAAGCAACAGTAAAATGCAATAAACTGTGTTTTTTATGGGCATAACTGATCCCAGCTGCCACTGAAGTACTATTTTTTTTCAACAATAAGCAACAGTAAAATGCAATAAACTGTGTTTTTTTTATGGGCACAAGTTTTCCCTGCTGGCACTGAAATACTGAAAGGTGGCTGCTGACACTGCCTGCTGGCAGTGGGCTGGCAGTGCCTGCTGGCAGTGGTGAGGCAGGGGCACTGTGGCTGCTGCCAGTGGTGAGGAAGGGGCTCTGTGGCTGCTGCTGCTGGCAGTGGTGAGGCTGGCAGGGGCTTTGTGGCTGCTGCTGGGCTGCTGGCAGTGGTGAGGCTGGCAGGGGCTCTGTGGCTGCTGCTGGGCCTCTGGCAGTGGTGAGGCTGGCAGGGGCTCTGTGGCTGCTGCTGGCAGTGGTCGTGTGAGGCTGGGGTACTGTTGCTGGCCTAGCTGGCCTGGCAGTGCTGGCACCTAACCGCTCAGTCCTACTCCCTACCTACCCCAAGCTAAACCCAAAAACGAATGGTGGAGCGAGACGCTCGTTCGGGTATTATATACCTGATCACCTGACCCGCTCTGCCAATTACAGCTATGGTCACAGTCAGCTAGGCTGTGTGACCATAGCTGGGCAAAAAAGCATCATCGCCGCTTATTGGCTGCCTGAGGGTGCCAATAAGCAAGGGGAGGAGACCGCGCTGTTCGGCCGAGCTTCGAGCTGAACCCAAACACCCCGATACACCCCGGGGAATAACGAACAGTGTCGAACACTGTTCGATCAACACCCTTGCCTAAATAAATGGCTAAAACGTTTTTCCTCCATGCGCAGATCATGTCCTCTAGTCAGGGCCGGCCCGCCCATGAGGCGGGGTGAAACTTTTGCCTCAGGCGGCACTTCTGGGGGGGCGGCACCCGCCCGTCCATGTATGTGGGGGGCCGCCCGAGCTGGAGGGGATAGCGGGCAGGAAAGGGGGTATTGGGCCTAGCGGCGGGGAGGGGGGTCCACAACAACGGCTTAGGGGGTGGGGGGGGGCGGCGGCGATTTCTTTAAAAATTGCCTCAGGCGGCAAAAAGTCTAGGGCCGGGCCTGCCTCTAGTCCTTTGAGAAGGCCTAGGGACAAAAAGCTCATCTGTCAAGCTTTTATATTGCCCTCTGATGTATTTATACATGTTAATTAGATCCCTCTCTAAGACGTCTTTTCTCTAGACTAAATAAACCCAGTTTATCTAATCTTTCTTGGTAAGTGAGAGCTTCCATCCCACGTATCAAATTTGTCTGCACCTGCTCTAAAATTGCAATATCTTTCCTGTAATGTGGTTCCCAAAACTGAATTCCATATTCCAGATGTGGCCTTACTAGAGAGTTAAACAGGGGCAATATTATGCTAGCATGTCAAGTTTTTATTTCCCTTTTAATACATCCCAAAATTTTGTTAGCTTTAGCTGCAGTGGCTTGGCATTGAGTGCGATTATTTAACTTGTTGTTGATGAGTACTTCTAAGTCCTTCTCCAAGTTTGATGTCCCCAACTGCATCCCATTTGTTTTGTATGGTGCTAGACCAATGGTACGACCAAAATGCATGACTTTACTTTTTTCAACATTCAGTTTCATCTGCCATTTATGTGCCCATATTGCCATCCTATCCAGATACTGTTGCAATATCATGGCCTGACATATCATTGCTATGCTGATGACACCCAGCTATATTTGTCATTCAAACCTGGCGTCACAGAGCCTACTCCACAAATAAACGCATGCTTAGCTGAGCTTCAGGAGTGGATGAATTTGCTAAAACTTAATGCTTGTAAAATAAAACTCATGCGCCTATGCATAAAATTCAATGCATCATTTATTATATCACATATAAGATTACAGTATATTCTGCAAACACAGTGTATATTGCCAACTTTGTTCCCCAGGTCCAGACCTAGACGCCAAAAAAGTCTCAGGAATAGCTGCCTAGACTACTCTGCTGGCTATTAACACATGCATGCATGTATCTAAAAACCGGTTAAAGGTCGGTAAAAAATGGGTAGATAATAGGAAAAAGTGTGTTATCTTTTTCTGCTCATAAACCCTCCATGGTTTCTCCACAACACACTTAAAAACGTAAAAGGCTTAAAAAGAGGGTATATTAATCCCAAGTTTCCACAATGTTAGTCCAACACGTATGCGTGTAGGCATGTTTGCATATCATCCTCCGCTACCACAGTAGCTGACTCACAGTTTTTGTGTAAATCTGCGCTGGTGCTTGGCCAGTTTCTTCAAAGAGAGGAGGGGCAGAGAGGATCCACAGTCCTTTAGGTATCTCTAGGTAACGGAATCGCTTGAGTACCGGCCGGCGACTCGCTGCAGGATTCCTCCGTTACAGGCTTCTCACGGACTTCCGGGTCAAAGGATCTATTTTTATGCCATGGAAGAGTCTAGAGACGGCCATTCTGTTGAAGGAGCAGATGGACAGCGGCTAGCTAATGCAATGTAGAAAGCACCTTGTCTTATCTGCAGGTGGGGTAGCTTTTCCGCTGCCCCTACGCTTTGGAACTCCCTGCCACACCCAATCAGGACAGCTCCATCCCTGGAAGCATTTAAGTCTAAACTGAAAACCTACCTCTTCAGTCTGGCATTCATGAACATCTGATTATCTCCTCTGTAACACAACCCAGCCTGCAACCCTGTATTAATCTGAGACACACAACTATGCGCTTTGAGTCCTATGGGAGAAAAGCGCTTTACAAATGTTATTGTATTGTTTTGTATTATGTCCCTATCTTCCTTCGATGTGCCTGGATATATGTATTTCCATTTTACTATTGACCCCTGTGGCTAGGGTCCAATTCAGTGCACTCCCTCCTTCCCCTGTATGTATTTGTCAGCATGCACACAGCTTATGGTGGTGTATGCGCATGGTGCACATGGACACATAACGTTAGCTCCCTTGTGCGATTGGTAAGATGCACCGTCTTTCCCAGGAGAGGAAGTTAGGATGTGTGCTCCTAATCCATTAATAGGTTTGATGCAATGAATGTGTTTGCATGTCTGCACTATGCATGTTACAGGGCCAGAGTTAGGACACCTATGTTTACCTGGGTACTTCTGCGCAGTATAGGTGACTAAGCATAAGAATGCATTCTTCTGTGAACTAAAACCCTGGCTTTTAATTTAGCTGTAGGGATAACAGTTGTGCCTGGATGAGTGAATCTGTGAATGCATTTGTTTGAACATTTGCATGTGAGTGTGCGAAGGGTTAATAGATTTTTGCTGTATTAATCTGAGACACACAACTATGCGCTTTGAGTCCTATGGGAGAAAAGCGCTTTACAAATGTTATTGTATTGTTTTGTATTATGTCCCTATCTTCCTGAGAGTTGATGATTCTGCACAATTTTGTATCATCTGCAAAAATAGCAACATTTCTCACTACTGAATTTAATAGGTCATTAATAAAAAAAATTAAAGAGCACTGGACCCAGTACAGACCCCTGTGGGACCCCACTGCTAACAGTCTCCCATTTTGAGTATGATCCATTGACCACAACTCTTTGTTTTCTGTCCATTAGCCAGTTCCCTATCCATGCACACAGACTCTTCCCCAGTCCTTGCATCCTCAACTTTTGCACCAGACTTTTATGGGGAACAGTGTCGAAGGCCTTTGCAAAGTCCAAGTATATCACATATACAGCATTCCCAATATCCACATTAGCGTTCACTACCTCATAAAAGCTGAGCATGTTAGTCAAACAGGACCTGTCTTTAGTAAACCCATGTTGATGCTGAGAAATAAGATTGTTTTCTACTATGAAGTCAAGAATAGTATCTCTTAGTAACCCCTCAAGCAGTTTGCATGCAACTGATGTTAACCTTAGAGGTCTATAATTTCCTGGATCTGAATTTTTGCCCTTCTTAAATAATGGGAAAATGTGGGCTGTACGCCAATCCACTGGGACTCTGCCAGTTGAAAGAGAGTCACAAAAGATAAGATAAAGGGGTTTATCTATAAATGAACTTAATTCCTTTAGGACCCGAGGATGCATGCCATCCGGGCCAGGTGCCTTGTCTATTTTTAATTTATTTAGTCTTGCCTTCACTTCTTCCTGCGTTAAGTATTTAATATTACAGTTGGAAGATTGAGACTCTTCTGCCTCTGTAATTTGTTTCCCTTGTGAAGACAGAAGCAAAGAAAGCATTTAATAACTCTGCCTTACCTTGGTCATCCACCATTGAGTTCCCCCCTCATCCTTTAGGAGTCTAATACATTCAACCTTTCTTTTTTTAGAGTTGATGTACTTGTAAAACTTTTTTGGGTTAGATTTGATATCCCTAGCGATTTCATTTTCAGCTTCAATATTTGCCAGCCTAATTTCTTTTTTTACAATTTTTATTTCACTCCTTATAAGTGTTTAATGCAGCCTCGGTCCGCTCCTGTTTTAGGACCTTATAGGCATTCTTTTTCCTCTTAATTTTATCTCTAACCTTTCTATTCATCCATAGAGGCCTTTTTTAATTCCTAGATATTTTGTTTCCATATGGGATATACATACTACAATATTGATTAAGAGTAAGTTTAAAAGCTTGCCATTTCCTTTCAGTGTCCTCCCCTTGTAGTACATTATCCCAGTTCACCAAACTTAGTGCCTGCCTGAGTTGACTTAGTTTTTCTAAAATTCATAGTTTTAGTGGTTCCGCTGCCCCATGGCCTATCAGTCACCAGATCAAACATTATCATGTTGTGATCACTATTTTACCAAATGTTCTTGAACCTGCACATTTGATACATTATCTGGTCTATTAGAAATGATCAGATCCAGTAACGCATTCCCCCTAGTTGGTTCTATTACCATTTGAGTCAGGTAACTGTCCTATAGTGATGCCAGAAATCTGCTGCTTTTACCAGAATGGGTAGCCTCAATACCCCAGTCAATGTCTGGAAAATTGAAGTCACCCATAACTATGACCTAATTTTTACTTGCAGCTTTTTTAATCTGCTGTAGTAATTGCAGTTCTGCAGCTTCATGAATATGTGGTGGCCTGTAGCATACCCCAATAAGCAATTGGCAACCTTTATTTCCACCATGAATATTTACCCAAACGGACTCCACAACTTCACAATCTTCCTCCATCTCATCCTTCTGGGCAGCTGTAAAAGAATTCTTAACAAAGAGACAAACCCCCTGCAGGTTTCTGAAGATGTGAGCTTTAATGAAACTGTATAACCATTATTATAATAAAACTGAAAGTGACTAGTTCACCCTTTGTGAAGACTTCCCATCTCCTAACAATTTAATTCAGGGTTTGGGACAGACCTAGATTATCTAATGCCCTCAATAGATTCCCCTATGCCAAATGTATTAATAAGCACTGCAATACTTTGGTTTTTCACACTCTTGTTAAACTACTAAGGTAAAAACAAGAAATTATTTTCCGTACTTGTGCGCACAGCCTTATATTTTTATTGGCTAGGACTATGTCTCAGCAATCTATTTCCAGCGGTTCTAGCACCACAGGTAAGGCTATGTAAACTAGAATTCACGGAAATGGGTTGAAGTCCACAGTCCTAGCAACAGAGGGAGGACAAGTGTTGGAGTGGGGGGAGTGAGAAGGCTACACAAACCATTGCACTAAAGAAAACAGTGTTTTCATTCTCCATTTGATTTACTGATTTGGTAACACACACACACACACATAACACACACACACACACACACACAAACACACAAACACACACACATATTCCGACCCTGCATCACAACCTTTACCTGCCCTTTTATTCTTGGTTTAGTAAGTCAGGCTCATAGAATAGGCTGCTGTGAAGCTGAATAAAAGACATCTGGCACTGGGGAATTTTTACTTTCACAGGGGCCCCTTAAATGGAATATGAGATTGAAGCATTACAGTATTATTTGGTTCCTTTTTTAACACAATCAGGTTTTGCACAACTATATTTTAAAGGACATGGGGATTTTATTCAGCATGGCATACTTTGTATTCCCTTTTCTGCAGCAATAAAGTTTTACTGCATATATTTAGCCAATGCATGCTGTCCTATTTCTGCTTTGTAAATGCTTTGTTCTCACTATAAATGCATAAGAGACTCTTGTTCTTAACACTTGCAGGGATTAACATAATTTTCTGAATAGAAATGATATCTTTACACAATGCTTCTCTTTTGAGTGGAAAAAAAGTCAAAGCCGGAACCATCTGCAAAGTTAAATATAGCTTTTAATCAAACTAAAGTAAGAACAAATACAGTGACATTTCAGAGTAGAACTCCTTTATCAAATTAGTCCATGCTCTAAATAAGCACAAATCATCACAGATCTCTTACAACGACATCACCTGAGCCACAAACACCAATCAAATTTAAACCAGCATTATATGCAATTAACTTTATTTGCTCCAGTAGATCTAAGATAGAATTGCATGAACACATCTGCAGGTCTATCAACTCCCATAGTACCTGGTCATTTTTGTTCATCCACTCAGCCATAGCCATAGCAGACATACAGCTCTCCGGTCCTCCACAGCGCTAAAAGGAACAAGTGCTGGTATGCTAATGCCAAGGTGTACTACTTTAAGTAGCTGCACTGTCACTAGTTTGTTTGTGTTACAAAAGACAACCTGGTGCTGCTTTCTCAATTGACATTTGTACTGAAAAATAATGCATTCTGTTCTTATCATGCTGCCACTGTGCTTGTCTCTGAAAAATCACATCAAAAATGTGAACTTTATCCTTTAGGAAAGCATGATACTTGGAAGTGTAAGATATCTGTTGCTTTGCACTATAGCTCAGTCTGTGTTAACTAAAACAGTCATGTGAGTTAGCAAATCCTGAATAACACGGCAGCAGTCACTGTATTTCCTGTAATATGGCAATGGTCACTTTATACTCTCTGACATGTTAATGTAGTTAGAAAATCTTACCATATTTCTCTTCCCCTGAATGTGTGAAGCAAATGGCACAGGCAAAACATAATGGGCCCCTAAGGGCCCTTCTCCACTAAGGAATGCGATTACAATGTGATCACATTTCTGTACAGTGTGATTGTGGTGCATTTCAATATCCGTCGGGAGAAAAAAATTATTGGGAAAATATTCTAATTTGCAGGATCATTAAAATATCACAAGCTGTCTGATCACTATGTAATGCAGCAGACATGCCAATATGTATCAGGAAAAAATGCATCACAAATGCTTTGTACTAATGGAAATATCCCTGTATGGTTTCCATTAGTTCAGTAAGTACCTAGCATCTTTCAATCCTGAAGTGACTGGAATCGGATTGCAAAATGCTGCTAGTGGAAAAGGGACTCAAGGCACATCCTGCTACAAAAATGGAGGGACGACCAGTGCAGTGATGCAGGCATAACTAGGGGTAGTTGGTACCAGTGAAGCATCAAACTAGACTTAGACTGGCCAGGAGAGAGCTAAGTGCAGTTGGCAGGTAGATGGAGTTCTCTGAATAACAGGAGCCAATAAAAAGACCCTCCCCATTGTGATATGGAGTTTACAAAGTCATCTAGGGCAACTGAGAAGCAGGTGCAACATGCAACAATACCAATGTAAATTTCTTAATTGTGGGACACAATAGTGAAGTAGTAAAAAGGGAATTTGAATTTGCCTTTACTGATTCAACCATAGAAATGAATGTCTGCAAAAAAGATGACTTTTAAAGGTATTGAAAACATAGCAGCCGTTATGCAATTAACTTTTTCTCCTGAATTTTTCTTTATTTTAAAGAGAAGATGAAAATGTATCTCTTAGGAGAAAACTTAAGAAAAAGTTAATTACGTATGGACCCTTTGGCCTTATCCAACTAGCTTTTCTCCTGAGTTTTCTCCCTGGATATGATTTTTTACCTTATCTAAAAAAAAATTACTGTTCAACTAAATGTAAGTAAAAAGTAATATCAAACTTATTTGTATTAGTTTTTTTGCTCGGTGAGAGCTTTGAAGGTATTTTATTGGTAAGGTTTAAAAATATATCTTAGGAGAAAATGTAATAATATATGGACCATAGTGACCTATCGGATCATTCCACTAGTTCATTAATGGTGAAGCTATATCTGAAGTGGTACTAGCTCAAACAGAAAGGTCAAAAGCTATAGACTCAATTAGGTTAAAGGCAGTGAATTCAAAATTTTTCTCATTGCTAAGTGAAATATACTGTAAAAGGAGTGTAATATTTATTTTTAAAAATGTCCAGGAAATCCAAATAGCTAATTATTTTCTATAAGATCAAACAGGAAAGTAAGCAATTATCTTCAATTTCCTTGGATTTTGTGTGTGTGTGTGTGTGATTCCCCCCTCCCCCCTCCCGCCCCCCACACTGATTTACTCAATGATGATTAAGTACCATGTGTAGTGTTCTACACTTCTAACGAATCGTGCATTAGAGTAAAAATGTAGCTGGATCTTCTATATAGCTATTATTGCAATTGAAGTTCTAAATAACCAAAACCAATTGTCAGCTGATTTCAAATTACATACGATTAAGCATATCTGCAAAAGCAGTCAGTCTCTCTCTAGCAGTTATTAGCTTACATTTTAGTGCAGAGGTAATATTTTCTACCATAACAAATACAGAAGACTACCTGCCACTGGATTAAACATAATATTTTTTCCCCTTGTACAATATGCAGCATGTAATATAAAAACTCAAATCCTATGAGGCGCATGCGCGACGTCATCAAGATGGCGGCTTAAGTCCAGAGCTCCGGCCCCACTCTCCGCTATACGAGCCGCTCTACGCATTCTGAGGCAGCTTTACCACACGGCTCCACCTGGGACAATACCCTGAGACCCCCTAGCAGCCGATGAGCAGGAGAGGAACCGCAAAAATGGCTCAGCAGACGGGCACGATCGACCGCTTTCTCCGCCCTCCTGAAAACCAAGATGGCGCCGATCTTCAGGAGCAAGCCGAGCTCCCACCATCACAGGCCGGTATTCCCCCTGAATCCCCCTCTATCACTGCAGCGATCCTAGAAATAGCCCTAGAGAGACAGTTACAAGCTATAAATAGCTCATTCCAACAACTCCTTATCTCGGCAATGAGAGAGCTAAAAACGGAGATCGCAGGGCTGGGGGAACGCACATCCACCTTAGAGGATAAAATGACTGCCATATCACAAAAGCAAGCTGAGATAGAAGAGGACCACCAGCTCTTTAGCTCTGATATAAAATTTCTCCGCAATTCCCAAGAAGACTCAGAAAATAGGGAAAGGAGGCAGAACTTACGAATAAAAGGAATTTCCATGTCTGTTAAACCAGAGCAGATTAGATCACATTTGCTAGAACTGTTCCAAACACTAGCACCTGATATCCCAAACGAACTATGGCGAATGGACAGGGCTCATAGATCCCTGGGGGAACGGGCAACATCCCAGAAGCCCAAAGATGTTATTACTAGAATGCACTATTTTGAAGCTAAAGAAGCTCTACTGCAAGTTACTCGCAAACTCCCATCCATAACTTTTAAAGGGGACGAGCTACATATTTTTAATGATCTCTCCCTCATAACGCTTGCAAAGCGCAGAGCTTTTAAACCCGTCACCCAGCTCCTGAAGGAAGCCAATATTTCTTATACCTGGGGATTTCCTTTCTGCCTTAAAGTCAGGAGACAAGGAACATTATTTTCAGTTTCTGACATAGATAATGCCCCCATGTTCCTGAAACAGATGGGAATAAGACCACCACCCAGCACCTCTTTTCAAAACTTGAGGTCCCCCTCAACTTCCTCACCACCTAGAAAATTCCGCCACGCTTTAGACGGAACGAGAAATCCAGTGCGAGCTCTCACCTATACACAACAACCGGACGACATGGAAGCTCTTCCAACCTGATCATAATCCCTTCATGATTTGTCATAATAATCAATGCCACCTCTTCTCGACCACCCTATGAAACCTCTCCTAGGTCCTTCACTGCAACTTCAATTGATATATGCATATATGTTTAAACTTGTCTCAGTAATTTACCTTACTATAGCCGGATCCTTTGGACCGTGGGCTACCTTATTGGTGACTCCTCATGCCCCTCAGGAGCTTTGCTATCGGAACTGCCAGGCCCCCTGGGGGACCTGGCATCTCTGAAGCACGCTCTTTAGGACAACACGATTCAGTTGTCCCCTTATGTGGCCACAAACCTCACAGTGGCTTATCTCTTTACACAACGATAAGAACACAAACGTTGATCTTATTTACTCTCCTAGTTATATGTTTTTTACCACTTTGTTTGTTCATTACTCTGTTTATAATGTTTTCAATGTTATATACCTGTTTTAAACATTGCAGAAATAGGTCTTATGCCTATCTTTCCCCAACTCACATAATTCCACAATGGTTGATCCAGCTTCCTAAAGAACTCTTATATACCTTCGAATATGGTTAAATTTCTAACGCTGAATACAAAGGGCCTTAATATACCCCAGAAGAGACTTTCTCTCCTACGAGATCTTCGTCGCATGGATATCGACTTAGCCATGCTCCAGGAAACACATCTCAGACAACAAGACACAACACGCCTTGGAGACAAACACTATTCTGGGGTTTTCCTAGCTTCGGGTTTGTCCAAACGAGCTGGGGTAGCAATAATACATAAAACTAATCTACCCTTACAGATCACAAAACAACTCCAGGACCCAAACGGCCACTACATCATTTTAAATGGATCCCTAGCTGGTAAACCCATAACTTTAGCTAACGTATACACCCCTAATAACCAGCAAATCCCCTTTCTCACCTCCTTCTTAACCAAACTCCAAAAAAATACCACTGGCACCCTTCTATTAGGAGGAGACTTCAACCTAGCCTTCTCATCAGTCAAAGATAGGAGCACCCCTCTCTCCCCTCCAACAAAATCCACACATGACCGCAACTCCCGTAAATTTAGAATGCTTATGAGAAAATACAACTTATTAGACTTATGGAGAATAGCAAACCCTAAATCAATTGAATTTACCTTCTTCTCCCCTCCCCATGCCTCCCATTCTCGAATAGACTATTTTTTTGCTAACACAACGCTCCTACCACTTCTAGAATCCTCAGAGATCTCCCCTATGGCATGGTCAGACCATCAAAGTGTTTCGATAGATTTAAATTGGTTACACAGACCACACAAACCGATGCATTGGAGGCTAAACGAATCCCTACTCCAAGATAAAACCCTGATCTCTAAATTCACAACTGAATTAAAGTCATATTTCGAAACCAACGAAAACTCAGTCCCTTCGTTTGGAATAGTTTGGGAATCACACAAAGCATTTATACGTGGCCTTTTTATTGCTGAGGGTACCAGACGAAAACAGAAGGCTTCCCAAAAACTTATATCTTTACAAGCTTCTTTAGCTAAAGCCCAAATGACATATAAAAACTCATCCACACAAACTCACTTCTCTCACATCCAACAACTTAAACAAGAGATTAGATCCCTTCAAACAAATCAATTAGAGAAAAGCTTGAGGTGGTCCAGACAACTGTTCTTTGAAAGAGGCAATAAACCTCATACAATACTGGCACGTAAACTGAACCCCAAAACCTCCCAACACGCGGTCTACTCTATGAAGGATTCTGAAGGTATTACTCAATATGACCCACAAAAAATCTCTCAGATATTCTCTGACTACTATAAACAATTGTACAACCTACCTGACCACTCCTCAGACCCAACCTTTATTTCTAAAATAGATTCTTTCCTTGCTCCCCTTAACTTACCCAAACTTTCAGAAGAACAGCGCTCTCAACTTAACGCTCCCTTCACCTATAAAGAACTCGACGAAGTATTGAAATCCCTACCATCACTAAAGAGCCCAGGCCCAGACGGCCTACCCTATTCATATTATAAGAAATTCAAGGAAATACTTATCCCTCACCTACTCACCCTAGCAAATACGATTATGCAAGGTGAAAAACCCCCATTAACCATCCTCTCATCTCTCACAACAATGATACCCAAAGAAGGGAAGGATCCCCAACTCCCTCAAAGTTATCGTCCAATTTCTTTATTAAATTCGGACTTAAAGATTATTACCAAAACATTGGCCAACCGACTCAATCCCATACTAACCAACCTCATTAATAACGATCAGGTAGGCTTTATTCTAGGCCGTCAAGCCGGCGACAATACAAGAAAGGCCATAAATATTGTATCATTAATGAACAGGTCTGGAAGGCCTTCTCTGCTCCTAAGTTTGGATGCAGAGAAGGCCTTCGACAGACTGTCATGGCCTTTCCTCTTCAAAGTATTAGACCACCAAGGATACAACGGCCCTTTCATCTCTGTACTGCAATTTCTATATTCACTCCCTACCTCTACTGTTAAACTTCCTTTCGCCTCTCCACTCCCATTTACCATAAAAAATGGTACGAGGCAAGGATGCCCCCTTTCCCCCCTCCTCTTTGCTATTAGCATCGAACCTCTAGCCTCAGCAATCAGATCAAACTCGGACATACAGGGATTTAAACAAAACAACTTCGAACATAAGATTTCCCTATTTGCAGATGATATCCTTCTATCTATCACACAGCCCATAACGTCACTTCCAGCCCTGCACTCTACTATATCCCAATTTGAACTTTTATCAAACTTCAAATTGAACCGTGACAAAACAGAAGCCCTCCCAATCAAAATCCCCCCAAACTTACTATCTGCTCTAAAAGCCTCCTACCCCTACAAATGGAAAACTCAAGCCCTTAAATACCTAGGTATATACATTACTCCTTCATACTCTACACTCTACAAACAAAATTTCCCTCCCCTCTTCCAAAAAATACTTCAGGACCTTCATAAGTGGACCGCCTACAAGATTTCGTGGCTGGGACGGTTATACTCACTAAAAATGAATATCCTCCCACGTCTTCTATATCTATTCGAGACCCTGCCTGTCCAGGTACCCTCAATACAATTAAAAAGGCTACAATCGGAATTTCTGAAATTTCTATGGAACCACCAACGCCCAAGGGTCCTTAAGTCGGTCTTACTCTCACCAAGGGAAATGGGTGGGCTCAGCCTACCACACTTAAGATTCTATTACCTAGCTACCCATCTTAGACAAATAAAGGAATGGACTGACTTTAAAGTGCACACTAAATGGGGCCTAATAGAAGCTACCAGCATACTCCCTCTCTCCCTAGCTTCGCTCGTTTGGTCAGAAATCCCACCCAAACTATCCCATTCGGAATTACTCCCTACTATTAATTTTACAATGAACATTTGGAAATCTATCGCCCACTCAGCACACTTAAAATCTAATCCCTCACCTCTTCTCCCATTCCTAGGAAACCCTTCCTTCTCCCCAGGCATTTCAAAACCTTTTATGACTAAATGGTTCAGCTTGGGTTATTTTAATAGGCTTACTTGGACAGACCCGACCACTGACAAGTTAATCTCCAAAACTAAGCTAGAAGAGAAAATACACTTCAACTCCCAGACCCTACTGGAATTTAACCAGATTACCCATTTCCTTCAATACCACTCCCAAGCTCATAAAACAACACATAAAACCTCACGAACCTTATTTGAGACCATCTGCCTATATAGAGGACACCAGAAAAACTTAATATCACAAATATATAACATGCTACATAACAAGTCAGGCACAATAACCCCATCTCATCCTTACATGCAAAAATGGGAAAAAGCCCTACAGATAACTATTCCCATAGAAGACTGGGAGGACATATGGGAAAACGCAAAACACTCCTCAATGTGTGTACAAGTCAAGGAAAACATCTATAAAATACTCTACAGGTGGTACCTAACCCCGGAGATACTTGCAAAAGTATACCCAGGAACATCTGATCTCTGTTGGAGAGGGTGTGGTGAGAAAGGTACCTTAGAGCATATTTTTTGGCACTGCCCACTGATCCAAGCTCTCTGGCAACAAGTTCAAACCCTCATCCTCTCCATCACAGATACACTAGTCCCTATAGACCCTCTACTGATGCTACTGGGTAAACCCCCCCCCAATGCCACGAAACATACCTCCAGGCTTATAACCCACATCCTAACGGCCACAAGGCTCTCAATAGCCACAGCCTGGAAAAATATAGCTCCACCAACCATTCTGGAAGTTAAAAATAAAATAGCTTGGACTAAAACTATGGAACGAATGACAGCCACACTCAGAGATACTGAAATAAACTTCCACAGGGTATGGGATCCATGGGTTTACACTACCACGGATTATAACCCCCCATGAAAAGTAAACAATCTCTTAAATAAAGGGATACCCCTTAAAGATCGATTAGGAGATCTACCAGGCCCTACACACCCTATTAAATCCTTACAAATATTCCAGATCTAGCATGGCTCTCAACCATTGTGACCCAACAAACTAACATGCTTTCTAATGTTGTTGTTCTCCTCATACCCCCTTACCTATACTACCTTCTCTCATGCTATTTTATTACTATTAAATGTTTATAAGAAGACCTCTTGTACTCAAAGCAATCTAGACAATAGGACTATTCGCAGTTTTTCCTGAATATCATTTCTACAATACTTCAACCTGACGAAACTACACTGAAGTCCTATATATCTCCTCCACTAGATGACAAGAGACTTACTCCACCATCCAAAGTTTTCGGACTCAATCATCAAAATATATGGACAAAAACTATCATTCATACATCCCTTCCTTAACCATAACCCAGCTATAGACTCAATTAGTATACATGGGACGTTCCTCGACCATATTATTTACATATACCATAATGTCTTTAGAAATCCTAAGCATAAATGTACACAAGAAGGTATGTATGATTTCCTGTTCTTATGTTTACTCTTAAAAAAGAATAAAAATCAGTGTTACAAAAAAAAAAAAAACTCAAATCCTATGCCAATATCTTAAACAAAAACAAGCAAGCAAACAGAGATGCATGCCTTGAAAATATGTTTAGCCTTATACTCTGAACTGTCTGTATGGAAAATTAACAGTACTTGTACAAAGTCAAAGAAGCCCAGAATAATTATAAGCATTTTAAGATTTCCATTAACCTTGGTCTGTCAAACACTTGTTCCTTCCTTCATCTTTCTGCTCATCTACCCTCCTTTCATCTTGCTCTTAGTTCTAACATTTCAACTGCCTTATCGTGCAGTGATGTACTGTATACATTAAAATTCAGAGATGACCTGATAGGAACAATTGTATGTTAGAGCACAAGTGCTCCCAAGAAGCCAGCATGCAATTATTTTGAATAATGTTGCGAGTCTGTATCCTAGCAATTCTATTAACCAATACTTACTATATTATGTAATTACTGTAAAAGTGCAGCCTTAGCAAATATGGTTATTGTGTAGCTTTTAATGGATCAAGCTAATATACATGTGTGTCTCAACACCTTTAGATTCCTAAACTAAGCCAACTGTGCAGCTAGAGAAGGTGATTTGCTAAAAGATTACCATCCGCTTTATTATTAATTTTTTTTTCTTCAAACACCAAGTTCTGTAATGCCAAATGCGATTCTAATGGCTGTAGAAAATGGGAGTGGAAAATGAAATTAATTGAATCAATCTCACATAATCGAATTATCAAGGCTGGTTTTAGGCAGACTGATGTCCTGAGCAAAAAACAAACTAACATCCCGCTAAATGGGGTAGTGATTGCAGCAACAGACATTTAAACCAGGTGTCTCTGAATTAGCACTGCTAATGTGCTGATGTGAATGTATAGTACAATTTGCTGTGCAATTATATTGACTGATGCAATGCACTGCAATGTGTCAGTGTGAAAGTAGTCTGTTTATCACATCGCCTTTTCATTTACGTTCTCTGTGCTTGACACAGAGATGGATTAATGAAATGGGGCCCTAGGCAAAGCAGTTGCTTTGACTCCTTCTTACGGTCCTAAATGGAAGTAGGGTCAGAGAAAGTCGCACTTGCGCCCCTTGACACCCACTGGGCCCCAGGCACCTGTCTAGGTTGCCTTGTGGATAATCCTGCTCTGGCTTGACATAAAGACTTTTCTGATGCCTAAACCTGCCTACCCCCAAATGTAAACATTTTCTTATGTATAACCCTAAACATCTGGTCTTAGCTTTTTAATTCCCCTCTACCTTATCCCCTATATAAACTGTCCAAAAATTACATCTAATCCAAATTTCAAGCCCCTAAAGGAACACTTTGCAGCAAATAACTTAATAAAAAATAACTCAACTCTTTCAATATTCATCTTTTAAACGATGTGTTCACTGTTTGCCCATTGTGAAATGTTACCTTACCCTTGATTTTGATTCCTATGTATCTCAGGTGCTGGAATCTTTACTGCTGGCAAGTAGCTAACTATTATGTTAACCCACTCTCTCTGTTGAGCAGAAAAGTTGATTTCTGAGAGTGCTCTGGAAAAGAAGGGCAATGAAATCACTGCCATGGCAAAACATCATTGAGGAGGTTGAGCTACATACTTATATCCTGCTACATATACTGCAGACATAGAAAGAGTTTCTGCCACTGGCACTGAGACCAGGATAACTAAGGAATAAATGGATGTCCTGAATACTTTATTACAATCTGCTATGTTATCATTGTCAAAGTATTTTTTAATGATACTGACTTCCTATGGTCTTCACTACTGGGATTTAATCCATCACTTCAAGGTGGAAGCTTTGGGCCCAGTGCACAGCTATATGACAGCCTATCAGCATCAAAGCCTAAAACGGATCCTGTGTTCATCTATCATGCATCATATAGTATAATGCAAATTAATCTTTACAGCTAAATAATAGCTGAGCTTCAGCGCCAAAATCACACACCTTCACCAATGGCCCGCTACTTTGCATTGGCTCTATAAAAGCACTAAATAACCAGTTGTCAAACAAATTTACTCAAGTGCAGCAATCTTAGACTTGCCTTATTGACAGTTAACATTGTGCAGTGTGCATGATAATGACTTGCATGTAAAAGCAAATGTAAAGCTTACACAACTGCACTATTCTAAACTATACACTTTACTGGACCCACGGTTGTTTAGTCCCATGTTATTTTGTTACATTTGGTGTTTCAGTACCATTGCTCAGAGTTTAGTTTAACCATACACACTTGATGTAGTGCTACAAATACAGTCAAGAACCAACTTTTATGAAGGCCAGATCACAAAGATAATTCCGTTTCCACCAACACATTGCTACTAATGTACTGCCAAAGTAAAGTTGTTAATAAATAACTGTTCGTCGCAATTGCTCTGTTAAAAGGCCTAAAGGGGCCCATACACCTAACGATTTTCCCGCCGATATACGGCCGATTCGATCACAGTGATCGGATCGGCTGTGAAATCGCCGCGTACACCGCTGACAGAACGATCGATTTCCGTCCAAAATTGATCGTTCCCGTCGATTCCCAACGATCCGTCCGTGCGGAAGATTTTTCTCGATCGCCGGCGGGTCGGGAGTGCGTCGATAGCGGCGTTCGAATGCCCGACGACCGACGCAACACAGCGGGTATACATTACCTGTTCCGGCCGGCGCGAGTCCCCGCTATCACTGTTGTCTTCTCCGCTCTGGTCTGGTCTCCGGCATGCTTAACTTCTTCCTGCCCGGCAGGAAGTTTAAACAGTAGAGGGCGCTGGGACCAGACCAGAACTGAGAAGAAGACAGCAGTGACAGCGGGTACTCGCGCCGGCGGAGCAGGTAATGTATGCGGGGGGGGGCGGCGTCAGCACCACCACAGATTGTGAACGGTTTCAGGCTGAAATCGGTTCACAATCTGTTTGCAGTAAAGGTGGCCAGATTCGATCAGAGAGGGATCTATCTGTTGGTCGAATCTGATGGCAAATCGACCAGTGTATGGCCACCTTAAGAGTATGAGTAATTGTTTATCTAGCTGGGCCATAGCTCTCAACTTTTAGAGACAAAAAAGAGGACCACTCATAAGCACAAAGATATTTGGGCAAAAGGCACACCTCACACACATCACACCTGTTTATCACCAGTCAGTGGCAATCAGGAACATTTGGAGAGGCCAACATTTGGAGATAGGACATCAAATATAACATTTTAGAACAATGTAGCTACTTATTTATTGCTGTACGAGATGGACCAAAAATTAAACGTAATGGAATTGGTTGTGTGCTGACTTTTTCTTCTTGCATGCAAAAACAATCTGGTCCAGCATCAGTTTTCTGGGCACCATGCTGTATATTGTTTATACTTTACGTCCCTGTTTCCTCTGCCCAGCAGATTGTTACTTCTGACACAGATTATCCTGCAGTGGGGCTGATTTACTAAGATAGGATAACAGAGGAGAATATCAGAGAAATTTGCTGATAAAGGTTCACATTTATCCAAGCTGTGTTCTAGAAAATGTTTCAGTGAAAAAAAAAGTATATATATATATATATATATAAACATATACATATACCATGCACCATACTGTATATTGTTTATACTTGATGTCCCTGTTTCCTCTGCCCAGCAGATTGTTACTTCTGACACAGATTATCCTGCAGTGGGGCTGATTTACTAAGATAGGATAACAGAGGAGCATATCAGAGAAATTTGCTGATAAAGGTTCACATTTCTCTAAGCTGTGTTCTAGAAAATGTTTCAGTGAAAAAAAAAAGTATATATTTATATATATATATATATATATATATATATATATATATATATATATATATATATATATATATATACATATATATACATATACACACAACCACCAGTGATCATGTAAACCTTAAACCTGGCCTGTATTATTGTACATAATAATGATTGAGAAAGGATGGGTGGCTTAAAAGAAAAGTTCTCATTATGGGTGCTTACAACCCTCTGTGTTGTGGTATGTTCTGACAAATGACCCGCAATGGATAGGGTCACTGTTTACTGTGACTGAGGTTGCTAGTATTCAAAAAGGCATTCAATGTATGTAGAAATGTTTATGGTAGGTCGCTCATAGATAAGATAATATGTGCCTATTTGTCTATATTACCTATTATTTGTCTATAGATTTCAGTTTTAAAGATATTTTCTAGGTATATATATATATATATATATATATATATATATATATATATATATATATATATATATATATATATACAGTGGTGTGAAAAACTATTTGCCCCCTTCCTGATTTCTTATTCTTTTGCATGTTTGTCACACTTAAATGTTTCTGCTCATCAAAAACCGTTAACCATTAGTTAAAGATAACATAATTGAACACAAAATGCAGTTTTAAGTGATAGTTTTTATTATTTAGTAAGAAAAAAACCTCAAAACCTACATGGCCCTGTGTGAAAAAGAAATTGCCCCCTGAACCTAATAACTGGTTGGGCCACCCTTAGCAGCAATAACTGCAATCAAGCATTTGCGATAACTTGCAACGAGTCTTTTACAGCGCTCTGGAGGAATTTTGGCCCACTCATCTTTGCAGAATTGTTGTAATTCAGCTTTATTTGAGGGTTTTCTAGCATGAACTGCCTTTTTAAGGACATGCCACAACATCTCAATAGGATTCAGGTCAGGGCTTTGACTAGGCCACTCCAAAGTCTTCATTTTGTTTTTCTTCAGCCATTCAGAGGTGGATTTGCTGGTGTATTTTGGGTCATTCTCCTGCTGCAGCACCCAAGATCGCTTCAGCTTGAGTTGACGAACAGATGGCCGGTAGAGTTGGGCCGAACCTCTGATTTTCGGTTCGCGAACTTCCGCGGAAGGTTCGGTTCGCGTTAAAGTTCGCGAACCGCAATAGACTTCAATGGGGATGCGAACTTTGAAAAAAAAAAATAATTATGCTGGCCACAAAAGTGATGGAAAAGATGTTTCAAGGGGTCTAACACCTGGAGGGGGGCATGGCGGAGTGGGATACACGCCAAAAGTCCCCGGGAAAAATCTGGATTTGACGCAAAGCAGCGTTTTAAGGGCAGAAATCACATTGAATGCTAAATGACAGGCCTAAAGTGCTTTAAAACATCTTGCATGTGTATACATCAATCAGGTAGTGTAATTAAGGTACTGCTTCACACTGACACACCAAACTCACCGTGTAACGCACCGCAAACAGCTGTTTGTGTAGTGACGGCCGTGCTGGACTGGTGCGCACCATGGCGAGAGTGCAGGTTTTGGTGGCGGGTTCACTGAACAGGTATACAGTGGCGGGTCCACTGAACAGAACAGGTATACAGTGGCGGGTTCACAGAACAGGTATACAGTGGCGGGTCCACTGAACAGAACAGGTATACAGTGGCGGGTTCACAGAACAGGTATGCAGTGGCGGGTTCACTGAACAGGTATACAGTGGCGTGTCCACTGAACAGAACAGGTATACAGTGGCGGGTTCACAGAACAGGTATACAGTGGCGTGTTCACTAAACAGGTATACAGTGGCGGGTCCACTGAACAGAACAGGTACACAGTGGCGGGTTCACAGAACAGGTATACAGTGGCGGGTCCACTGAACAGAACAGGTATACAGTGGCGGGTTCACAGAACAGGTATGCAGTGGCGGGTTCACTGAACAGGTATACAGTGGCGTGTCCACTGAACAGAACAGGTATACAGTGGCGGGTTCACAGAACAGGTATACAGTGGCGTGTTCACTAAACAGGTATACAGTGGCGGGTCCACTGAACAGAACAGGTATACAGTGGCGGGTTCACAGAACAGGTATACAGTGGCGGGTCCACTGAACAGAACAGGTATACAGTGGCGGGTTCACAGAACAGGTATGCAGTGGCAGGATCACTGAACAGGTATGCAGTGGCAGGATCACTGAACAGGTATGCAGTGGCAGGATCACTGAACAGGTATGCAGTGGCAGGATCACTGAACAGGTATGGAGTGGCAGGATCACAGTACAGGTATGCAGTGGGCTGAGGGCTCACTGAACAGAACAGGTATGCAGTGGCAGGATCACTGAACAGGTATGCAGTGGCAGGATCACAGTACAGGTATGCAGTGGGCTGAGGGCTCACTGAACAGAACAGGTATGCAGCCAGGAAGAAGTTAAGCCTAACTAATCTTTCCCTATATGAGAGACTGCAGCAGCTCGCCCTACTCTCACTAATGCAGGCACACGAGTGGCCGTAATGGCCGCCGCTGCCTGCCTTATATAAGGGGGGGTGGGGCTCCAGGGGCTAGTGTAGCCTAATTGGCTACACTGGGCCTGCTGACTGTGATGTAGAGGGTCAAAGTTGACCCTCAGGTGCATTATGGGGCGAACCGAACTTCTTCCGCAAAACGTTCGCGCGAACCACGTTCGCCGGCGAACCATTCGGCCCAACTCTAATGGCCGGACATTCTCCTTCAAGACACTTCAACTTTTTTTGAGTTTTTTTTCCTCACTAAATAATAAAAACCATCATTTAAAACTGCATTTTGTGTTCAATTATGTTATCTTTGACTAATAGTTAACGGTTTTTGATGAGCAGAAACATTTAAGTGTGACAAACATGCAAAAGAATAAGAAATAAGAAATCAGGAAAGGGGCAAATAGTTTTTCACACCACTGTATATATATATATATATATATATATATATATATATATATATATATATATATATATATATATATATATATATTTTTTTTTATGAATGCATACCTTAACATCGAGCACTACAAAAATTAATTATTGACACAACACAAGTGTCCAACAGCTGGAGCTGGTTCATACTATTACCTATACTTTTTATTTTCTTATTGGATGATGCAAATGGGTACCCAGTAATGAAGCCTGTCTTCACGGAGGAGTTTAAAGCTTACATGCAAACATTTACATGTACTTCACTGACCCCATTGTATCAAAAGCTAAGACAAAGCACATTTTGTTGTGTTATGCAGACTTACTGTTAACTGAGCAGCTACTGCTTAGTAACCTTGTGGTTTCACTGTCTGTTTGAGTTAGCCCTTATTTAGTGTAGCCTTTAGATCATTGTACAAACAATGGAGTAACACTTAAGTTAGCATTTATCATGTGACAGATGGTTCTTGCACTAGAGAGGTGGAGTGCCTAGGAGGAAGGATAAGGACATGTTGCTTATGGGTGGATCCTGGAGAGGTGAGTTGTTTACCCCTCCACTGCGTTCTCTGCACATGGCCCCACTTGCCAGTTAGCCCAAGTGGTGCTTAGGGTTACTGCTTTTGGTACATATAATGAATCCAGTGCCACACTCAGGATTACAGCCAGGGAAGTTAAATAAACGTATTCCTTAGGTTATATCAGCTATTGCAGTTAACTTGCAAACATGTATGTTCTGCTTTCAGTTTAAATGACCAACCAAAATACATTTTTTAATCTTCTACTGTGCTAACAAATAAAAAATATGTCCAAAACATATCGTATTATGCATCAAGCTAATGTGAATATCTTTAAACACTGTCAGATAAGATATAAGATTCCTTAATTATCCATCAGAGTCACACTAATGTTTGTTGTGTGTGGTCCAGTATTAGTCATGGAGAGAATCCGAAGACATAACAACACATTTTTAGGTGATACCTTTAACCTTTTCCAGACCGACGTAAGTAAATCCTATGCCGCACTTATGGCTGCTCTAGGCTGATGCAACTTAGGATTTAAGCCACCAGCCGTTTCCGCTCCCAACATGATCGTGTGCACCCGAGAAGGGAGATTAAGCTGTCATATGACAGCAGACATCTCCCCTTAGTGATCAGAAGCCATCGCGTATGGCTACTGATCACGTGATCACCGGTAAGAGCTGCAGCGGTAGGGGGGAAAGAAGAGTATCCATTCACCTTCCTTCCATTCACCGGTGATCGGCCCTCCCCTCTGCTCTGGCCGGCATACCCGCTCGCTCTGATGACGTCATCAAGCTGCGACCCAGTATGAGCTGAGCCGGCAGTATGAGTGAGGATGCCGACTGGAGTGGAGGGGTCCACTGTGCCTCATCGCTGGAGCCTGGAAGGTGAGCAAAGGCTGCTGGCAACAGGGGGGACATCTGGCTACAGGGGGGACACACAGCCCGGCAAGCAACACTGGCGATCCAGCTGCCTAACCCCCCAAACATGTCCCCCCCCCCGCATGCAAATTCTCCTGGTCCTTAAGGGGGGTTAGGCGGCTGGTCCCCAAATGGTTAGTGACTAACTGTACAAGATTTTCTGCAAGCTTTCAAAACTTGAAGTTTCTTATTCAAGCATGTATCAGAACTGGTTCTGAACCAGTTCTGTATCGGGCCTGAAGAAGAAGCTTGAAGTTTCAAATGTTTGCAGAGAAATCTTGTACAGTTAGTCATAAAAGGTATCACCTAAAAACTTTTGTTATGTCTTCAGACTAATGTTTGAGCATTACTTTCAATTTTGACTAAAAACACGGTCTGAACAGTATGTACATTTTTTTGTTTATAATTTTTGGAAGACAAAATAGTAATAGGTATAAATTAAAAAAATATTTAATTTTAATTCCTTGCCTAATTACATTTTATGGTGTCCTTCTTTAAAAAAGCAAATCCTGAAGAGGCCAGGTTACAAGTGCATCCCCTGGATGGAATATAAATACATCAATTAATGGATAAGGTGACTTAATGGAAGTGTTAGATTTGAGAAGGAAAAAAGAAAGACACTTACATTTCTAAAACGTCATGTAATGGGAAATGTCAGCGGTTCTAAGAAAAGAATGGATTGACCATATAAAAAAGTTAATATCAACTGCTACATGTAAAAACAAATTGCTTAAGAAGATATCAAAGTAAACCCTGGAATATTAGAAAAGCATACAAGCTTGAAAAATCTAACAATTATTGTCCTTTAACTGATAGTCTAGTATCTAGTGATTTAATTGTAGAAGACAATAAGAAAATTGAGATTTTAACCCCATACTTTTCACCTGTTTTCTCTCTGCAGTTGCAAAGGTCATGTAACATGGTCAGAAGATGGAGTAATTATCTCCAACTCAGTGCTAAGCGTCTAACACAGAAGAAGATTAAATCACATTTTAGGAGGGATAAAGCACTTGCCCCGATGACATCCATCCTTGCATAGTTAGGAAATTAAACTCAGCGATCGATAAACCACTTTGTCTTTTATTTTAGACTATCTTTTAACAGTCTCAGGTCCACAAGAGTAGCATATAGCTGATGTTGTGCTAGATTTAGAAATTGAAACAGAGCATGGGGAACTATAACCAATGTTCATCTGTGTGTGACTGGTAGATATGGAGGACGTTCCCATAATGCTCTGACATACCAATGCTGCGTTGGTCCACAAGTCAGGGCCACTGTCTTGGTGGTGGCAGGCATCTCATTGAATATATGTTGATTATCTGGTCTTTATCTAGACGTATCTGTATAAAAAGGAGCTGTGAATAGGACTAGCAGTGATGTTAGTACAGTTAGGTGTGGTACTGCTGCAGGTGTACGAGAGTGTGTAGGAGACAGTGGGATTGATTATTAAATTGTTTATGGTTGCTGTTTTCAGTCCTCATTTGTTCATGCAAAAAAGGTTTATAATAAAAAATATGTATATCTTTTTTATATGAGTGAAAAAGCATTGCACCTACTAGTTTAACCACTTGAGGACCACAGTCTTTTCGCCCCTTAAGGACCAGAGCCTTTTTCTCCATTCAGACCACTGCAGCTTTCACGGTTTATTGCTCGGTCATACAACCTACCACCTAAAGGAATTTTACCTCCGTTTCTTGTCACTAATACAGCTTTCTTTTGCTGCTATTTGATTGCTGCTGCGAGTTTTAGTTTTTATTATATTCATCAAAAAAGACATGAATTTTGGCAAAAAAATGTCTTTTTTAACTTGCTGTGCTAACATTTTTCAAATAAAGTAAAATTTCCTATACATTTGAGCGCGAAAGTTATTCTGCTACATGTCTTTGATAAAAAAAAAACATTCAGTGTATATTTATTGGATTGGGTAAAAGTTATAGCGTTTACAAACTATGGTGCCAAAAGTGAATTTTCCCATTTTCAAGCATCTCTGACTTTTCTGCGCACCTGTCAGGTTTCATGAGGGGCTAAAATTCCAGGATAGTACAAATACCCCCCAAATGACCCCATTTTGGAAAGAAGACATCCCAAAGTATTCAGTGAGAGGCATGGTGAGTTCATAGAAGATTTTATTTTTTGTCACAAGTTAGCGGAAAATGACACTTTCTGACAAAAAAAAGAAAAAAAAAAGTTTCCATTTCTTCTAACTTGCGACAAAAAAAAATGAAATCTGCCACGGACTCACTATGCTCCTCTCTGAATACCTTGAAGTGTCTACTTTCAAAAATGGGGTCATTTGTGGGGTGTGTTTACTGTCCTGGCATTTTGGGGGGTGCCTAATTGTAAGCACCCCTGTAAAGCCTAAAGATGCTCATTGCACTTTTGGCCCCTTAGCGCAGTTAGGCTGCAAAAAAGTGCCACACATGTGGTATTGCCGTACTCAGGAGAAGTAGTATAATGTGTTTTGGGGTGTATTTTTACACATACCCATGCTGGGTGGGAGAAATATCTCCGTAAATGACAATTGTTTTATTTTTTTTACACACAATTGTCTATTTATAGAGATATTTCTCCCACTCAGCATGGGTATGTGGAAAAATACACCCCAAAACACATTATACTACTTCTCCTGAGTACGGCGATATCACATGTGTGGCACTTTTTTGCACCCTAACTGCGCTAAGGGGCCCAAAGTTCAATGAGTACCTTTAGGATTTCACAGGTCATTTTGAGAAATTTAGTTTCAAGACTACTCCTCACGGTTTAGGGCCCCTAAAATGCCAGGACAGTATAGGAACCCCACAAATTACCCCATTTTAGAAAGAAGACACCCCAAGGTATTCCGTTAGGAGGATGGTGAGTTCATAGAAGATTTTATTTTTTTGTCACAAGTTAGCGAAAATTGATTTTAATTGTTTTTTTTCACAAAGTGTCATTTTCCGCTAACTTGTAACAAAAAATAAAATCTTCTATGAACTCACCATACTCCTAACGGAATACCTTGGGGTGTCTTCTTTCTAAAATGGGGTCATTTGTGGGGTTCCTATACTGCCTTGGCATTTTAGGGGCCCTAAACCGTGAGGAGTAGTCTTGAAACCAAATGTCGCAAAATGACCTGTGAAATCCTAAAGGTACTCATTGGACTTTGGGCCTCTTAGCGCACTTAGGGTGCAAAAAAGTGCCACACATGTGGTACCGCCGTACTCAGGAGAAGTAGTATAATGTGTTTTGGGGTGTATTTTTACACATACCCATGCTGGGTGGGAGAAATATCTCTGTAAATGACAATTGTTTGATTTTTTTTACACACAATTGTCCTTTTACAGAGATATTTCTCCCACCCAGCATGGGTATGTGTAAAAATACACCCCAAAACACAATATACTACTTCTTCTGAGTACGGCGATACCACATGTGTGACACTTTTTTGCAACCTAGGTGCGCTAAGGGGCCTAACATCCTATTCACAGGTCATTTTGAGGCATTTGGATTCTAGACTACTGCTCACGGTTTAGGGCCCCTAAAATGCCAGGGCAGTATAGGAACCACACAAGTGACCCCATTTTAGAAAGAAGACACCCCAAGGTATTCCGTTAGGGGTATGGTGAGTTCATAGAAGATTTTATTTTTTGTCACAAGTTAGTGAAAAATGACACTTTGTGAAAAAAAAACCAATACATATCAATTTCCGCTAACTTGTGACAAAAAATAAAATCTTCTATGAACTCATCATACACCTAACAGAATACCTTGGGGTGTCTTCTTTCTAAAATGGGGTCACTTGTGGGGTTCCTATACTGTCCTGGCATTTTAGGGGCCCTAAACCGTGAGGAGTAGTCTTGAACCCAAATGTCTCAAAATGACCTGTGAAATCCTAAAGGTACTCATTGGACTTTGGGCCCCTTAGCACAGTTAGGCTGCAAAAAAGTGTCACACATGTGGTATCGCCGTACTCAGAAGAAGTAGTATAATGTGTTTTGTGGTGTATTTTTACATATAACCATGCTGGGTGGGAGAAATATCTCTGTAAATGACACATTTTTGATTTTTTTTTACACACAATTGTCCATTTACAGAGAGATTTCTCCCACCCAGCATGGGTATGTGTAAAAATACACCACAAAACACATTATACTACTTCTCCTGAGTATGGCGATACCACATGTGTGACACTTTTTTGCAGCCTAGGTGCGCTAAGGGGCACAACGTCCTATTCACAGGTCATTTTGAGGCATTTGTTTTCTAGACTACTCCTCACGGTTTAGGGCCCCTAAAATGCCAGGGCAGTATAGGAACCCCACAAGTGACCCCATTTTAGAAAGAAGACACCCCAAGGTATTCCGTTAGGGGTATGGTGAGTTCATAGAAGATTTTATTTTTTGTCACAAGTTAGTGAAAAATGACACTTTGTGAAAAAAACAATAAAAATCTAATTTCCGCTAACTTTTGACAAAAAATAAAATCTTCTATGAACTCATCATACACCTAACAGAATACCTTGGGGTGTCTTCTTTCTAAAATGGGGTCACTTGTGGGGTTCCTATACTGCCCTGGCATTTTACGGGCCCAAAACTGTGAGTAGTCTGGAAACCAAATTTCTCAAAATGACTGATCAGGGGTATAAGCATCTGCAAATTTTGATGACAGGTGGTCTATGAGGGGGCAAATTTTGTGGAACCGGTCATAAGCAGGGTGGCCTCTTAGATGACAGGATGTTTTGGGCCTGATCTGATGGATAGGAGTGCTAGGGGGTGACAGGAGGTGATTGATGGGTGTCTCAGGGGGCGGTTAGAGGGGAAAATAGATGCAATCAATGCACTGGGGAGGTGATCGGAAGGGGGTCTGAGGGGGACCTGAGGGTTTGACCGAGTGATCAGGAGCCCACACGGGGCAAATTAGGGCCTGATCTGATGGGTAGGTGTGCTAGGGGGTGACAGGAGGTGATTGATGGGTGTCTCAAGGTGTGATTAGAGGGGGAAATAGATGCAAGCAATGCACTAGCGAGGTGATCAGGGCTGGGGTCTGAGGACGTTCTGAGGTGTGGGCGGGTGATTGGGTGCCCGCAAGGGGCAGATTAGGGTCTAATCTGATGGGTAACCGTGACAGGTGGTGATAGGGGGTGATTGTGGGGTAATTAGTGGGTGTTTAGAGGAGAGAAGAGATGTAAACACTGCACTTGGGAAGTGATCTGATGTCGGATCTGCGGGCGATCTATTGGTGTGGGTGGGTGATCAGATTGCCCGCAAGGGGCAAGTTAGGGGCTGATTGATGGGTGGCAGTGACAGGGGGTGATTGATGGGTGGAAGTGACAGGGGGTGATTGATAGGTGATTGACAGGTGATCAGTGGGTTATTACAGGGAATAACAGATGTAAATATTGCACTGGCGAATTGATAAGGGGGGGTCTGAGGGCAATCTGAGTGTGTGGGCAGGTGATTGGGTGCCCGCAAGGGGCAGATTAGGGTCTAATCTGATGGGTAACAGTGACAGGTGGTGATAGGGGGTGATTGATGGGTAATTAGTGGGTGTTTAGAGGAGAGAAGAGATGTAAACACTGCACTTGGGAGGTGATCTGATGTCGGATCTGCGGGCGATCTATTGGTGTGGGTGGGTGATCAGATTGCCCGCAAGGGGCAGTTTAGGGGCTGATTGATGGGTGGCAGTGACAGGGGGTGATTGATGGGTGGCAGTGACAGGGGGTGATTGATAGGTGATTGGCAGGTGATCAGTGGGTTATTACAGGGAATAACAGATGTAAATATTGCACTGGCGA
The DNA here is from genome assembly GCF_040937935.1 of Hyperolius riggenbachi. Taxonomy (NCBI): domain Eukaryota; kingdom Metazoa; phylum Chordata; class Amphibia; order Anura; family Hyperoliidae; genus Hyperolius; species Hyperolius riggenbachi. The sequence continues at coordinate 243,014,231 of NC_090647.1, read as the reverse complement.
ATTGATAAAGGGGGGTCTGAGGGCAATCTGAGCGTGTGGGCGGGTGATTGGGTGCCCGCAAGGGGTAGATTAGGGTCTAATCTGATGGGTAACAGTGACAGGTGGTGATAGGGGGTGATTGATAGGTGATTGATGGGTAATTAGTGGGTGTTTAGAGGAGAGAAGAGATGTAAACACTGCACTTGGAAGGTGATCTGATGTCGGATCTGCGGGCGATCTATTAGTGTGGGTGGGTGATCAGATTGCCCACAAGGGGCAGGTTAGGGGCTGATTGATGGGTGGCAGTGACAGGGGGTGATTGATGGGTGACAGTGACAGGGGGTGATTGATAGGTGATTGACAGGTGATCAGTGGGTTATTACAGGGAATAACAGATGTAAATATTGCACTGGCGAATTGATAAAGGGGGGGTCTGAGGGCAATCTGAGCGTGTGGGCGGGTGATTGGGTGCCCGCAAGGGGTAGATTAGGGTCTAATCTGATGGGTAACAGTGACAGGTGGTGATAGGGGGTGATTGATAGGTGATTGATGGGTAATTAGTGGGTGTTTAGAGGAGAGAAGAGATGTAAACACTGCACTTGGAAGGTGATCTGATGTCGGATCTGCGGGCGATCTATTGGTGTGGGTGGGTGATCAGATTGCCCGCAAGGGGCAGGTTAGGGGCTGATTGATGGGTAGCAGTGACAGGGGGTGATTGACTGGTGATTGACGGGTGATTGACGGGTGATTGACGGGTGATTGACAGGTGATTGAGAGGTGATCAGGGGGGATAGATGCATACAGTACACGGGGGGGGGGGTCTGGGGGGGGTCTGGGGAGAATCTGAGGGGTGGGGGTGATCAGGAGGGGGCAGTGGGCAGGGGGGGGATAAAAAAAAATAGCGTTGACAGATAGTGACAGGGAGTGATTGATGGGTGATTAGGGGGGTAACTGGGTGCAAACAGTGGTCTGGGGGGTGGGCAGGGGGGGTCTGAGGGGTGCTGTGGGCGATCAGGGGGCAGGGGGGGGGAATCAGTGTGCTTGGGTGCAGACTAGGGTGGCTGCAGCCTGCCCTGGTGGTCCCTCGGACACTGGGACCACCAGGGCAGGAGGCAGCCAGTATAATAGGCTTTGTATACATTACAAAGCCTATTATACAATGTAAATGCGGCGATCCGGGTGCTAGTAACCCGCCGGCGCTTCCGAACGGCCGGCGGGTTACTACGAGCGGTGGGCGGAGCCAGTCCCCGGCGGCTGATCGCGTCACGAATGACGCGATCGCCGCATAGCCACTCCCGCAGCCGCCCCGCCGATGGGCGTATTGCGGTCGTTTGGGCCCAGTCTTTGCCGCCGCCCATCGGCTGGGGGCGGTCGGCAAGTGGTTAACAAACAAGCAGACACAGGCAAGACTAATGCATGTTTTTAGCAAACCTTTATTCTTCTGTGCCCCCCACCCCCCCCAAAAAAAATCATTGTTTTAAAATATCTAAATATATTATTATTCCAATAACAGGAGGGTTACTATTAGCACTATGCACACTTAAACATAACTTGACTAATAGAGATGGCCCGAACTGTTTACTGGCAGTTCCTGGCAAACAACGTGTGTTCATGTCGGCAGGCGAACACATGGCGTGGTTTGCATGGTTCGCCCATTCGCAAACGCTTGGGGAAATTTTTATGCTTGCGACATCCCTATTGACTAATATGTTCAAAATCAGGTATGAAAAAATGGGGGCGGGGAGATGAATGTGCAGTGCTACTGCTGACTGAGGCAGTCTTAAAAAATAAGACAGTGATTCCTTACCTGTTTCAGCGAGTCAGTCACCACAAATCTTCTAGTTGAAAAACTGACATTTCTCATATTGGCCTTGAAATTGCATTGCATTCTGCAAATATCTTGGGGTCTCCTGATACCATAAAAATGCTTTTTCCTGTTATTACAGGAACCAGAGGGAAAAAAGGAGAGGAACAAACAATGCACAGAAGAATGTGGATCCCTCATGAACCTTACAAATTTCTTTGGCTTTCTTAGCTTTGCCTCTGGTCAAAAATACATTAATCAAAAAGCAGATTCAAACACAAATGTGGAGCAATTCACTGACAACACTCTGCAGATATTCTGAGAAGGACCTCTCTGTATTGCAACATCTCACTACAATACAGGGCTATACAGGTACATCCAAAACAAGGAGCCTGATCCAATTCACATTTTCTCCTAAGTTTTCTCCTAGGAGATAATTTTTCATCTTCTGTTCAAAATAACTTTTCAGCACTAGTCTGCAATTGTAAAAAATACCCCAAAATTTGTTGAAAATGTACTGTCAAAATTATTCTGAGTGTTTTCTTGCTTGCTGGTGGCATAAGAGCCATTTTATTGATAAAATGGGAAAATATCACCTAGGACACTGGTTCCCAACCATGTGTCGCGACACATTTATGTGTCGTGGCAGCCTCGGGTATGTGTCTCCACTTTGTCTGTGTCCCCATGTCTCACTCTGTCTCCCTCCCACCTTCTCCATTTTCCCTCGTCCTCTGCACTTAGAGCAGGGCTACAAGAAAATGGCCACCATAGTCCGCATTTGTGGACATCGGCCATTTTTTTTGTAGTCCTGCTAACTATGGGCAGAGTGGGGAGGCAGAGCAGAGCAGCGAGGAGTAAGCCAGAGTGGGGGAACTACAGGCAGCAAGTCTGTGCGCAGTAAACTGGAAGATGATCTCTCGCAGCCTTTCAAGCAACACCACCACAGGAAGAGGTGTGAGAAGAATGGGCATAGCTACAGCTACCTGTGGAAGAGATATGATTGCCCATTATATGGACTGTGATGGCAACTACCTTGCTAAATGACCCTGGAAAAAGTTGGTCTTATATTGCTGTATCTGACTGATCTGAAAATGCAGAGAAGCATCTCTGCACTAAGCAACATCAAGCACAGCAGCATATTGCCCCTGCAGCCATGTTATTGGGCCAGCACCTTATTAGACCATGCTGCCCTCTCATCCCATTGTGCCAGTAGCATTGTATTGTTCCCGCACCCCCCCCCCCCCCCCCCCTTCCTTGTGCCAGTAGCATATTTTCCCTGCGGCCCCCATTGTACCAGCACCATAGGCATATTTATTTTCTCTGCGGCCTTCCATTGTGGTATCGGCATATTGTCCCTGAAGCCCCCCATTGTCTCTGACAATGTTTGGCGTGATGTGTCATGACCTGGCAAAGGTTGGGAACCACTGACCTAAGAGAAAAAGTTAATTGAATCGGGCCCAAAGAGAGATACTGTAGGAGCTCAGCTGCTATGCTGGTAACATTCCATTTACTCTGTAATACAGAACTATCACTGCCAGTAAAACAGACAAATGTTCCAAGCAACAACACTTCCTCATGTAACATTTAAGGAAGAGGAGTTGCTAGTAAGGTTTGCCAGTTATTGAGAAAGGACTGTTGACTGAAACTTTGGCCTCAATTCACTAAGCTTATCTCCTGTCTTTAATAACGCTTCTAGAGTTGTCACCATGGTGATGAAGCGTGTAGTATTCAGGAACATTTTACCTCAGGCAAACTTAAAGTTAACTCTTCTGTCTTTAAGTTAACTCTTCAATCCATAAAATAACTCCAGAGTTAAAGACAGCTGTTAATTAACTGCGTGTGGAGGTAATTTAACTACAGAGGAGGTAAACTAACTACAAAGGAGGTAACTTGAGTAATGAAGAGATAAGATAACTCTCTCACTGTGTGGTGGCAAGTTTTCTCTTGCCTTATTATCTCCAGCATGATCTTAATGAATTGAGGCCTTTGTCTGTTCCACTGCCTCAGTTTGCTCTCCATATTGGAATAAATGGGATGCTCTCAGTATAGAAGTTGAGCCTCCTATATCTCTTCGTTTTGGAGGCAAAAATGCTGGCTCATCTTTAGTGCTGATCTGGTTTTTTTTTTTTTTTTGCTTCTGCTTTAATGCAGTTGTACACTAGTTTCTACATATAATAATGCCAAATAAGGCATTTGTACTGGTGTTTAATATTATTTAACCACTTGAGGACCTAGGGCTTTCTACCCCTTAAGGACCGGCCACTTTTTTTCCATTCAGACCACTGCAGCTTTCACGGTTTATTGCTCGCTCATACAACCTACCACCTAAATGAATTTTGGCTCCTTTTCTTGTCACTAATAAAGCTTTCTTTTGGTTCTATTTGATTACTCCTGCGATTTTTACTTTTTATTATATTCATCAAAAAAGACATGAATTTTGGCAAAAAAATTATTTTTTTAACTTTCTGTGCTGACATTTTTCAAATAAAGTAAAATTTCTGTATACATGCAGCGCGAAAAATGTGGACAAACATGTTTTTGATTAAAAAAAAACCCATTCAGTGTATATTTATTGGTTTGGGTAAAAGTTATGGCGTTTACAAACTATGGTGCAAAAAGTGAATTTTCCCATTTTCAAGCATCTCTGACTTTTCTGACCCCCTGTCATGTTTCATGAGGGGCTAGAATTCCAGGATAGTATAAATACCCCCAAATGACCCCATTTTGGAAAGAAGACATCCCAAAGTATTCACTGAGAGGCATAGTGAGTTCATAGAAGATATTATTTTTTGTCACAAGTAAGCGGAAAATGACACTTTGTGAGGAAAAAAAAAAAAAAAAGTTTCCATTTCTTCTAACTTGCGACAAAAAAAAATGAAATCTGCCACGGACTCACCATGCCCCTCTCTGAATACCTTGAAGGGTCTACTTTCCAAAATGGGGTCATTTGTGGGGTGTGTTTACTGTCCTGACATTTTGGGGGGTGCTAAATTGTAAGCACCCCTGTAAAGCCTAAAGGTGCTCATTGGACTTTGGACCCCTTAGCGCAGTTAGGCTGCAAAAAAGTGCCACACATGTGGTATTGCCGTACTCAGGAGAAGTAGTATAATGTGTTTTGGGGTGTATTTTTACACATACCCATGCTGGGTGGGAGAAATATCTCTGTAAATGACAATTTGTTAATTTTTTTTACACACAATTGTCCATTTACAGAGATCTTTCTCCCACTCAGCATGGGTATGTGTAAAAATACACCACAAAACACATTATACTACTTCTCCTGAGTACGGCGATACCATATGTGTGGCACTTTTTTGCACCCTAACTGCGCTAAAGGGCCCAAAGTCCAATGAGTACCTTTAGGATTTCACAGGTCATTTTGAAAAATTTCGTTTCAAGACTACTCCTCACGGTTTAGGGCCCCTAAAATGCCAGGGCAGTATAGGAACCCCACAAATGACCCCATTTTAGAAAGAAGACACCCCAAGGTATTCCGTTAGGAGTATGGTGAGTTCATAGAAGATTTTATTTTTTGTCAAAAGTTAGCGGAAAATGACACTTTGTGAAAAAACACAATTAAAATCAATTTCCGCTAACTTGTGACAAAAAATAAAATCTTCTATGAACTCGCCATACTACTAACGGAATACCTTGGGGTGTCTTCTTTCTAAAATGGGGTCATTTGTGGGGTTCCTATACTGCCCTGGCATTTAAGGGGCCCTAAACCGTGAGGAGTAGTCTTGAAACGAAATTTCTCAAAATGACCTGTGAAATCCTAAAGGTACTCATTGGACTTTGGGCCCTTTAGTGCAGTTAGGGTGCAAAAAAGTGCCACACATGTGGTATCGCCGTACTCGGGAGAAGTAGTACAATGTGTTTTGGGGTGTATTTTTACACATACCCATGCTGGGTGGGAGAAATAACTCTGTAAATGGACAATTGTGTGTAAAAAAATCAAAAGATTGTCATTTACAGAGGTATTTCTCCCACCCAGCATGGGTATGTGTAAAAATACACCCCAAAACACATTATACTACTTCTCCCGAGTACGGCAATACCACATGTGTGGCACTTTTTTGCACCCTAACTGCGCTAAAGGGCCCAAAGTCCAATGAGTACCTTTAGGATTTCACAGGTCATTTTTGTTTCAAGACTACTCCTCACGGTTTAGGGCCCCTTAAATGCCAGGGCAGTATAGGAACCCCACTAATGACCCCATTTTGCAAAGAAGACACCCCAAGGTATTCCGTTAGGAGTATGGTGAGTTCATAGAAGATTTTATTTTTTGCCACAAGTTAGCGGAAATTGATTTGAATTGTTTTTCTTCACAAAGTGTCATATTCCGCTAACTTGTGACAAAAAATAAAATCTTCTATGAACTCACCATACTCCTAACGGAATACCTTTGGGTGTCTCCTTTCTAGAATGGGGTCATTTGTGGGGTTCCTATACTGCCCTGGCATTTTAGGGGCCCTAAACCGCGAGGAGTAGTCTTGAAACTAAATGTCGCAAAATGACCTGTGAAATCCTAAAGGTACTCATTGGACTTTGGGCCCCTTAGCGCACTTAGGGTGTAAAAAAGTGCCACACATGTGGTACCGCCGTACTCAGGAGAAGTAGTATAATGTGTTTTGTGGTGTATTTTTACACATACCCATGGTGGGTGGTAGAAATATCTCTGTACATGACAATTGTTTGATTTTTTTTACACACAATTGTCCATTTACAGAGAGATTTCTCCCACCCAGCATGGGTATGTGTAAAAATACACCCCAAAACACATTATACTACTTCTCCTGAGTACGGCGATACCACATGTGTGACACTTTTTTTGCAGCCTAGGTGCGCTAAGGGGCCCAACGTCCTATTCACAGGTCATTTTGAGGCATTTGTTTTCTAGACTACTCCTCACGGTTTAGGGCCCCTAAAATGCCAGGGCAGTATAGGAACCCCACAAGTGACCCCATTTTAGAAAGAAGACACCCCAAGGTATTCCGTTAGGTGTATGGCGAGGTCATCGAAGATTTTATTTTTAGTCACAAGTTAGTGAAAAATGACACTTTGTGAAAAAAACCCAATAAAAATCAATTTCTGCTAACTTTTGACAAAAAATAAAATCTTCTATGAACTCGTCATACACCTAACAGAATACCTTGGGGTGTCTTTTTTCTAAAATGGGGTCACTTGTGGGGTTCCTATACCGCCCTGGCATTTTACGGGCCCAAAACCGTGAGTAGTCTGGAAACCAAATGTCTCAAAATGACTGTTCAGGGGTATAAGCATCTGCAAATTTTGATGACAGGTGGTCTATGAGGGGCCGAATTTTGTGGAACCGGTCATAAGCAGGGTGGCCTTTTAGATGACAGGTTGTATTGGGCCTGATCTGATGGATAGGAGTGCTAGGGCGGGTGACAGGAGGTGATTGATGGGTGTCTCAGGGGGTGATTAGAGGGGAAAATAGATGCACTCAATGCACTGGGGAGGTGATCAGAAGGGGGTCTCAGGGGGATCTGAGGGTTTGGCCGAGTGATCAGGAGCCCACACGGGGCAAATTAGGGCCTGCTCTGATGGGTAGGTGTGCTAGGGGGTGACAGGTAGTGACAGGAGGTGATTGATGGGTGTCTCAAGGTGTGATTAGTGGGGGGAATAGATGCAAGTAATGCAATGGCGAGGTGATCAGGGCTGGGGTCTGAGGGTGTGGGCGGGTGATTGGGTGCCCTAGGGGCAGATGGGGGTCTAATCTGATGGGTAGCAGTGACAGGGGGTGATTGATGGGTAATTAGTGGGTGTTTAGAGGAGAGAACAGATGCAATGTACTTGGGAGGTGATATGACTGCGGGTCTGCAGGCAATCGGATGGTGTGGGTGGGTGATCAGATTGCCCGCAAGGGGCAGGTTAGGGGCTGATTGATGGGTGGCAGTGACAGGGGGTGACAGGGGGTGATTGATGGGTAATAGGTGCAGAGCCGAGACAAGGTCCTCCAGCACCCAAGGCTGAAACACCAAAGTGCGCCCCTCCATCCCTCCACCCCACCCGTCACACACTGATTGCTATTAGACTAAGAGGCACCCCAGGGCCCCCAACACCTTAATCCTATTTATATGGCTTGTAGTCACTTCCATGTATCTCCTTTTCTTATTTCTTTTTGCTTCAAACACAATTAAGAATGACAGCTGAATGAATTGTGCACCCCCTGCTACACTGCGCCCTGAGGCTGGAGCCTCTCCAGCCTATGCCTCGGCCCGGCCCTGGATAGGTGATTGGCAGGTGATTGACAGGTGATCAGTGGGTTATTACAGGGAAGAACAGATGTAATTAATGCACTGGCGAATTGATAAGGGGGGGTCAGAGGGCAATCTGAGCGTGTTGGCGGGTGATTGGGTGCCCGCAAGGGGCAGATTAGGGTCTGATCTGATAGGTAAAAGTGACAGGTGGTGATAGGGGGTGATTGATGGGTAATTAGTGGGTGTTTAGAGGAGAGAATAGATGTAAACAATGGATTTGGGAGGTGATCTGATGTCGGATCTGCGGGCGATCTATTGGTGTGGGTGGGTGATCAAATTGCCCGCAAGGGGCAGGTTAGGGGCTGATTGATGGGTGGCAGTGACAGGGGGTGACAGGGGGTGATTGATGGGTGATAGGTGATTGGCAGGTGATTGACAGGTGATCAGTGGGTTATTACAGGGAAGAACAGATGTAATTAATGCACTGGCAAATTGATAAGGGGGGGTCAGAGGGCAATCTGAGCGTGTTGGCGGGTGATTGGGTGCCCGCAAGGGGCAGATTAGGGTCTGATCTGATAGGTAAAAGTGACAGGTGGTGATAGGGGGTGATTGATGGGTAATTAGTGGGTGTTTAGAGGAGAGAATAGATGTAAACAATGGATTTGGGAGGTGATCTGATGTCGGATCTGCGGGCGATCTATTGGTGTGGGTGGGTGATCAAATTGCCCGCAAGGGGCAGGTTAGGGGCTGATTGATGGGTGGCAGTGACAGGGGGTGACAGGGGTGATTGACAGGTGATCAGTGGATTATTACAGGGAAGACCAGATGTAATTAATGCACTGGCGAATTGATAAGGGGGGGAGGGGGGGGTCTGAGGGCAATCTGAGCGTGTGGGCGGGTGATTGGGTGCCCGCAAGGGGCAGATTAGGGTCTGATCTGATAGGTAACAGTGACAGGTGGTGATAGGGGGTGATTGATGGGTAATTAGTGGGTGTTTAGAGGAGAGAATAGATGTAAACAATGGATTTGGGAGGTGATCTGATGTCGGATCTGCGGGCGATCTATTGGTGTGGGTGGGTGATCAGATTGCCCGCAAGGGGCAGGTTAGGGGCTGATTGATGGGTGGCAGTGACAGGGGGTGACAGGGGGTGATTGATGGGTGATAAGTGATTGGCAGGTGATTGACAGGTGATCAGTGGGTTATTACAGGGAAGAACAGATGTAATTAATGCACTGGCGAATTGATAAGGGGGGGTCAGAGGGCAATCTGAGCGTGTTGGCGGGTGATTGGGTGCCCGCAAGGGGCAGATTAGGGTCTGATCTGATAGGTAAAAGTGACAGGTGGTGATAGGGGGTGATTGATGGGTGATTGATGGGTAATTAGTGGGTGTTTAGAGGAGAGAATAGATGTAAACAATGGATTTGGGAGGTGATCTGATGTCGGATCTGCGGGCGATCTATTGGTGTGGGTGGGTGATCAGATTGCCCGCAAGGGGCAGGTTAGGGGCTGATTGTTGGGTGGCAGTGACAGGGGGTGATTGATGGGTGATTGATGGGTGATTGATGGGTGATTGACGGGTGATTGACAGGTTATCAGGGGGGATACATGCATACAGTACACAGGGGGGGGGGTCTGGGGGGGGTCCTGGGGAGAATCTGAGGGGTGGGGGGGTGATCAGGAGGGGGCAGGGGGCAGGGGGGGAGATAAAAAAAAATAGCGTTGATAGATAGTGACAGGGAGTGATTGATGGGTTATTAGGGGGGTGATTGGGTGCAAACAGGGGTCTGGGGGGTGGGCAGGGGGGGGTCTGAGGGGTGCTGTGGGCGATCAGTGGGCGGGGGGGGCAGATCAGTGTGTTTGGGTGCAGACTAGGGTGGCTGCAGCCTGCCCTGGTGGTCCCTCCGACACTGGGACCACCAGGGCAGGAGGCAGCCTGTATAATACACTTTGTATACATTACAAAGTGTATTATACACTTTGTAGCGGCGATCGCGGGGTTAACATCCCGCCGGCGCTTCCGTATGGCCGGCGGGATGTTACGGCGGGTGGGCGGAGCCAGTTGCCGGGGGAAGCGCGCGTCATTAATGACGCGATTGCTCCCCCGGCATAGGAAAAGGACGCAACGCCCTAAGGCGTATTGCGGTCCTTAAGGCATCCACTTTGCCGCCGCCCATGGGCTGTGGGCGGTCGGCAAGTGGTTAACTTTTCTCATAATAGTAGGAAGAGAGGAATAAAGTAACTCTCTGTAAACTATTTTTACCACTGGATCTGTTAAAGGTTTATTGTATAATAAAACAGATATATTTTCTTGAACATTTCCCTTTTCAGGAATAGGCATGTGAACTGTTATTGTTAACTGAGTCGTGAATGCGTTGAAGAGCTCCACTATCAACATATGGCATCAAGTTAATAAAACAAAATGTGAGCGTAAAGTAAATGAGGTTTAGAGATTTAACTTTGATTGGTTGAAATTTTTATGTTCTTGCCATTAAAAGGTCTAATGCTTCACGTTTTCCCCTACTTCCTTTTAAAACTTTAAAGGCATGTTTGCAAAAATTCAGTTTGTAATATCTGTATGAAAGTAGAAACAGTTTTTTTTGTCAATTTTTTAAAACAAATGGGAGAATGTTAAATATACATGACATGCAGATAACACTATTCTGATTGGGAAATATCCCAACTTACAATGTGTTTTGTATTTTAGTTTTTTTGTTTGTTTGGTTTTTTTTAGCTGTTCCTTTGATATTTTACACAATTTTTCACAATAGTTGACCATTAAAGAGGAACTTCAGCCTAAACAAACATACTGTCATTAAGTTACATTAGTTATGTTAATTAAAATAGATAGGTAATATAATCTCTTACTCACACTGTTTTAAAAGGTTTGTGATTTCATGAGAGCAGCCATCTGTTTGGTTGAAAGAAGGTGACAGGGAGCATGAGACACAGTTCCAACTGTCCTGTGTCCTAATCACCCCTCCCAGTTGCTAGGCAATGAGAACAACAACATCAGAAATCTCATCATGCTTATCAGGTGAAAAAAGCCAGCGCAGTTTTCTTTGATGGGGAGGAGCTTAGCTAAAAATGCAGCTAAAAATTAGACTTCTATAAGGAAAACAAAGTTCTGATGCTGTGAAACTGTTGAAGAAACACCAAGCCTCTTCAGTTCTGCTGAGTAGATTTTTAGTCTGGAGGTTCACTTTATGTAGCTATTTTCTGAAGCTCAAGCTTCAATAGCAGCAAATGTTGTCTGATGGTGTCTGTTTGTGACTCACCTCTGTGACACCTGAAGAAAAAAAGTAACATTTGGGCAATCTAGTTATTATGCTTTCAAACACCTCAATTAAAACTGTGTCTGGAATTGGTTTTGAAATGTGCTTGTATGTTAGACTCACTACTGAGCTATAGCAGTAAGCATTAATTAACATGCAATGAAAAAAGGCAGGCAAACATAACTTTAAATGGTTAGTTGTGATTAATTGAACTTTTCGTTGAACTTTTTCTGCTCTTTGCAGATCTAAAAGTGCAGAATAAAATTTTAAATATTTGTCTATGAATTCACATTAGTACCTTTTAATAAATCTAAATCTAGTTTCAGCCCTTTGGCATTTAGTCCCAATCTCACTTTGCTGTACAATCTAAGAAAAACTCATTGCTTAAACAAACATCCTGAATAACATTTGCACAAGCAAGACAATTACTTTGCCAATATATTTGCATCTACAAAACTATTTACTTCCTACTGGGTTTATGTTAACCAAATTTCCCTCTGCAACTCAAAGAATTTAGCAGAAGCAAAAGATTAGAAACCAAAAAATGCAATTTGTTGCCTTTATTTATTAATGTCTACTTAAAGGATACTGTATGAGGCAATAAAGGAAATTTGATAATCCATAAATTACGATGATGAATAATGCAGAAAAAGTTTTCAATAAATAATAAGTACCGTATATACTCGCAAGCAAGCCGACCCGCATGTAAGCCGACCCCCCCACTTTTACCCCAAAAAACAGGAAAAAATGATTGACCCTCATGTAAGCCGGGGTAGGAAACGCTGGCCGCGTGATCCCCCCAGTATGTCCCAGTATAGCTAGTATAGTGCCCAGTATAGGTAGGTAGTGCTCAGTATAGCAAGTAAAATGCCCCAGTATAGCTAGTATAGTGCTCATTATAGCTAGTATAGTGCTCAGTATAGCTAGTATAGTGCTCATTATAGCTAGTGAAGTGCCCCAGTTTAGCTAGTATAGTGCTCAGTATAGGTAGGTAGTACTCAGTATAGCTAGTAAAATGCCCCAGTATAGCTAGTATAGTGCTCAGTATAGCTAGTATAGTGCTCAGTATAGCTAGTATAGTGCTCAGTATAGCTAGTGAAGTGCCCCAGTTTAGCTAGTATAGTGCTCAGTATAGTTAGTATAGTGCCCCCAGTATAGCTAGTATAGTGCCCCCAGTATAGCTAGTATAGTGCCCCCAGTATAGCTAGTATAGTGCCCCCAGTATAGCTAGTATAGTGCCCCCAGTATAGCTAGTATAGTGCCCCCAGTATAGCTAGTATAGTGCCCCCAGTATAGCTAGTATAGTGCCCCCAGTATAGCTAGTATAGTGCCCCATTATAGCTAGTATAGTGCCCCATTATAGCTAGTATAGTGCCCCCAGTATAGCTAGTATAGTGCCCCCAGTATAGCTAGTATAGTGCCCCCAGTATAGCTAGTATAGTGCCCCCAGTATAGCTAGTATAGTGCCCCCAGTATAGCTAGTATAGTGCCCCCAGTATAGCTAGTATAGTGCCCCCAGTATAGCTAGTATAGTGCCCCATTATAGCTAGTATAGTGCCCCATATAGCTAGCATAATGCCCCAGTATGGGTGGGTAGGTGCTGTCCCTCCCCGCTCCCCCTGCGGCCGCCGCTGCTGCTATTACCTCAGGCGGCGCCGCTTCCTCTATCCCCGTCCTCCTCCGGTAGTAACTCATTCACAGCAGCGCGCCTCTCGCTGCTGTGATGACGAGGAAACCATAGAGAGCGGCTTCCTGTAGCGTGATGCCGTTACTATGGGAACCGCTCTCTATGGTTTCCTGCGTCATCACAGCAGCGGGGGGCGCGCTGCTGTGTGAATGAGTTACCGGAGGAGGACGGGGATAGAGGCAGCGGCGCCGCCTGAGGTAATAGCAGCAGCGGCGGCCGCAGGGGGAGCGGGGAGGGACAGCACCTATCCACCCACCCACACATGACTCGCAAGCAAGCCGACCCCCCAACTTTTGGCCCACTTTTGGGGGGTCAAAAATTCGGCTTGCTTGCGAGTATATACGGTAATTTACTGTTATTTGTGCAAAGCAGACAAAGTTTTAGAGTAATCATCACATTATTATAATTAATCACATTAACTGCCAAACCCATTTATCTTGTATTATCTTTTATTAAAATTGCAATGTACTACTGTATGTTTCAACAGTAAATAGAGATTGTGACATATAAACACTTTTAATATCACAAGACCAGTAGAAAGAGTGTGATGGCATTAAGCCAAACTGCCAGTCTGTATTGTGGAGAATAGTAGTAACAGTGGAATATTGTACCGTGATAGCCATCAGTTAAAACAGGAAGCTTTGAATAAGGATGATACCATTTATTGGCTAACTCAAAAAAAAGAGTAAGCTTTTGGCTAATATAAGCCTTCTACTTTCCATATACTGACAAATAGTTTGAACACACAGCTTACGTACATTGAACATCAAAAATAGATATGTAGATTTTTTTTTGCAACAATAAAGAAGTGTAATTAAGATGCTGTTTTACGATTTTCATAAATCCCAAATCCCTGTCCCACTCCTCACAGCCTCACTTTACACATAGACTTTACAGTGTTCAAGACCACATCTATGCACAAGCTGAGAGCAAGCTAATAGAAAAACCACGGTGCACCACCTACTACAATCAAGTCGCTTGCCACCATGTGTCTATACAGGGGCAAGATCTAAAAAATAAACAATTATGCAAACAACCTATTGTGTTTTGCACAGAGCAAATGATTAACATTTGCTCTGTGCAAAACACAATATTGCTACTATCAATGAAAATTCATTTCGCAGAACACAAATCAAATACAAAGCAGTGTCTATACTTTAGACCGTAAGTTTGGAGCGCCTAAAACTTTTTTAGCATGGTAAAAATAGTTTTTTTTCTCATCTACATACATACTGTAGTTCAAATATAAGTTCAAGCTGCAAACCGTGAATAAGGTGCTTATACATTGTTATAATGTCCATTTAAAATTAATGTAGGAAATTAAAAATGGGGCTTCCCTTGGTAACCTTATTTTTGTTTACATCGCCTCCATTACCAAGAAGTCAAGATTTATCAACTCGTTCTCACAGCACACAAAGTAATCTATCACATTAATCTTAACATTGCAGCTTAATTTATACATTCAACAGTACTTTAGTACACACAATGCCAAAAAATGTTCTGGGCCGCTTCTTACAGTTGCATCTGTTTTATGTCAAATTTTGTTAAATATGTATGGCAAAGCTCCCCACAAAATAAATCACTCTTCTCTTATATATAAAAAAGTAGTTTTGCCCCCATTCTTCCTGCTGATCCTCTTTCTGTGAAATACAAAACGTACCAGTTTTAGTCTCACAGTACCTATAGAAATCCCCTCCTCAGCGATGATTATTAATTATAATTTCATGACATTCGACAATTCAGTTTTTTTTTCTCAAGATTAATTGTGAAATGAAACGTTGCCTGATTGCAGTCGTGAACAATGTGGCTGGAATACCCATATGTCACAACAATGTACTCACTGGGATACAGGTCTGCTATAGTAGATTTACCATCATTCAATGGCATTAAATGTATCCTGTTGTAAAGCATACATGGACTTGTTTTATTGAGGCTCTTTAGGTATGGAGGACATACACGTTCCAAAAAAATACGTACATTTAGAATAACATCAACACATAATCTTGTACAGTGTTTTTTCTCCCATAGGACTCCAAGCTTGTCTCAGATCAGTATGTACCGTATTTTTCGGACTATAAGACGCTCCGGACTATAAGACGCACCCAGGTTTAGAGCATAAAAATCATGGAAAATAAAACTTTTACTAAACCTGGTGCGTCCATGGTCCAGGAGCAACTTCTATGTGTTCTCAAAAAATCTAAATGAGACCGGCGCTGGGGGAGATTCACAAAACCTAACTAAGCTGCACGTTCCTAAGAGGGGATCCCAAAACCCTCAGATAAGTCAAAAAGATATTTATATTAGAAGGAACATGCGCTAAAACAATTAATCTCTTTTATTCAAGATTCAAAAAATACATAATGTAACCATAAATTCAACATTCAACCTATCCACACACACCACTCTCTTCCACTCTCACCCAGAATCAGTTCTCAACAAACCCCGGTAATGAGAAGAGAGATAAAATATCATGCAGAGCTGTGTGATAAGTTGATTAATTAATCCTTGATGGACTTCAAAAAAAGTTTTCCTTCTCAATCATGGGTAATACAAGCACTTTTTAAAACAGCTGTCCAGGAAATAGAGCAATATTTCCAGCCCTCACAGGAACTTGTCACTGAGCTGGAATGTCTAAAAAAAATCAAAGTTCTGTGTATACACAATCCGGATATGCTTAATTTCTCCTTACGGTTACTAGTATCCCAGGCACTCAATCAGTCAAATGCTATTTGAGATAACTGCACAATGCGGGCTGGCTTTGCAACAAGATACCTTTATGCAGCATGCTCTTCTCCCGGTCTTACAGGCTGTACACACCGCCGGGCACTTCAGAGCTTCTTCCCCGTTCAGCTGATGGCGTTGGTTAGTCGCATACGTCACTTCCTCCTGTTAGATTCAGCGTGACGCTCGCTCTCTCTTCCAATCCGCCACAGACTGTTACTTGTGGTGACGTCACCTAAAAGGTACAGGAACTTTTGTTTTGTTCAGATGGCCGCTAAGCGCTATTGCGGCTGGCTGAGTTCCTGATACGCTTGAAAAACGGGATTTAATCCTTAAAAAGACCTCTACGCGTTTCAGCTAATTTCCGTTAGCCTTCTTCAGGAGGGTTAATCTCTTTCTGCAGGTTGCTTGATCTATATAGGTTTACTCATATATTACTCCGCCTTTATGCAAATTACATTCCTCCCACTTGCTCACTCAAGGGACATTCCTGTTAACCATCTCCTTGCCTCTATAATGTTCAATACAGCGTTTGTCCACAGGAATATACTTGTATACACAGCCCTGCATCGAGGACACTTTATACACAGCTCTGCTTTATCTCATAAATTATTATTTCATATAAACATGATAAAAAACAAAAAAAAATATATACAATATATAAAAAATATGTAAATAAGAATTCTGATTGCTCCTTGTCCAGCAGTTCCACTTACTCATTAAAAAAAGCTAATGTTTCCATTTTGCTGTTAAGACCTTTTGGCATCAATGTATCTAGCTGGAATATCCAGCGGGATTCATTTCTGGACATTTTTCTAATAAAATCACCACCCCTCCAACTCCTCTTTATCACCTCCAAACCAAAAAAGAGTGTACCTCTCAAACTCCCTCCATGTTTTTCCTTATAATGATTGGAGAGTGGATGTTTATCATGTTTCTTGAGAATGTTTTTAAAATGTTCATCAATACGCTCCTGCAATGCTCTTTTGGTTCTGCCCACATACTTTTTATGGCAGGGACACTGAATGCAATATATCACTCCTTTAGTGCTGCATGTCATGGGATCTTTAATTTTATATTCAACCCCATTAGTAGTTACAACTTTCGTTATCTTACCAGGATTCTGTGTCAATCTGCAATTATTGCACATTCCACACCTTTTGAAGCCTTGCCCCTTTAGATTTGTTTTATTCTCTCCTTTCTTTTCATTAGCGGCCAAGGCAATAGATAAACCAACATTGGGTGCCCTTCTAAAGATCAGCCTTGGCCTGTCTGGCAATACTTCCCCCAAGGTCTTATCCTCTTTCAGCACACTCCAGTGTTTTCGAATAATACCAGATATAACACTGGACTGCGCTGTGTATTGCAGGATCATGGAAAAGTCACTACCATCCCATTCTGTTTTTTCTTTGGGGACTAGTAAATCCTCACGTCTTTTACCTGCAATTACCCTCCTAGACTTCTCTATCTCTTCCCTGGGGTACCCCTTCTCCAGGAGGCAGTTCCCGAGCCTCTCAGCCTCTTCATTATACTCAGCAATCTCTGTACAATTGCGTCGAAGCCTCGTAAACTGCCCCCTGGGTATCCCATCCAACCATCTTGGCAAGTGGCAACTTGTGTAGAGAATATAACTGTTGACGTCCACTGTTTTCTGGAATGTCTTAGTTTTCAAGACTCCTGAATCAATATAAATCTTAAGATCCAAAAAATTAACTCTTTGGTCACTGATATTGGCAGTGAGTTTAATATTCCAGTCATTTTCATTAGCTTTATCAATAAATTGTTCCAATGAGTTTTGGTCACCTTTCCAGATCAGCAGGACGTCATCTATAAAACGACGCCATAGGACCCGGTTCGCACCGGGGCCACCCTCTCCATACACATGGTGGTCCTCCCAATAGGACATAAACAAATTAGCATAAGCCGGTGCGAACCGGGTCCCCATCGCCGTTCCGCTGACCTGCAGGTACCAATCATCACCAAACTGAAAATAATTATGCTCCAAAATAAATCGAATTGCTTTTAAAATAAATTCCGTTTGTAATGGGTTCATGGATTCGTCCCCTCTTAGGAAGGACTCCACCGCTTCTAGACCTCTTTTATGATTAATGACTGTATATATAATGAAGTCACGTCTAAAGTACACAACAACCACCCCTCCTCCCATTCCAAACCATCCAAAATATTCAGGATATGCTTGGTATCCTCCAGATATGCTTTTGTCTCCTTAGTATATTTCTGTAAAAAGGAGTCCACATATCTGGATAGATTGGAGGTTAGGGACCCCACTCCGGACACAATGGGTCTGCCCGGGGGGGCCTCCTTGCATTTATGGATCTTTGGCAAATGGTAAAACAGTGACACTCTAGGGTGTTTAACATCTAAATACTCATACTCTTTCCTGGATAAAATTTCCAATTCCAAACCCTCATCTAATAGGGCTCTAAGTTCCCTCATAAATCCAAACATTGGATCATTCTCCAAGGGGCAATAAGTGTCTTGGTCCCCAAGCAGCCTATTTGCTTCATAACAATAAGCACTGGTATCTTGAACTACAACCCCCCCTCCTTTATCCGCTGGTCGTATAGTGATTAATGGATCGTTACGCAGTTTTTCAAAGCGTTCCGCTCTCCATTTGTTAAATTATCACTGTAGAACCTCTTATTTTTGATGCGTCTGAGATCTTTCTCAATTAGGTTTTCAAATGCCGTCATCGCATCACTATATTCACTCAACGGGTAAAAGGAAGAGGGTTTTTTTAAAGTAGTGTGTATAAATGCCCCCTGTTGAGTTTCCTCCTGGGCAGGCCTTTTCATAAAGAATTTTTTCAGACACAGTTTTCGCATAAATTTCTTTATGTCGACATAGGTGTCAAATTGGCTAATTTTGTTACATGGTGCAAATTTCAGACCCTTTTTCAAGAGACTGATCTCTTCGTTGTTCAATCTGCGATTGCTAATATTGAAGATCCCCTCCATATCTATTTCTTCAATCTCGCCAGCTGTTACTGTCTTCTCTTTAATTTTACATTTCCCCCTCCCCCCCCTGCACCCCCTTTTGCGTTGGTGGGCCTGGGAGTGCGTAAAAAATATTGGCTTATGGAGTTTCATGGGGGTTCCACGACAATGTTATTATTACTTTTCCTTTTCACATAGTTTTTATTTATCTGGCTAGGGGTATTTGGATTACGTTGTATCTGTCCAGATGTCAGTCTCTGTCCAGGTGTCAATTTCTGTCTACTGTTACTCCTTCTAAATCCACTCTGTCTCTTCAATAGGGGTCCATTTGGAGTTCTATTCCGTTCTAACAGTTTTGTATTTATATCTGGGCCTTCTGTCAAAGGTACATGTCTGTTGTAGGTTGGAATATTTGCTAAAATGGGGCCTGAAACTGTTCTCTCTGGGACTTCCTTTCTAACAGGTTTCCCAAATGATCTATTACTGCTATTGTGTTCTTGAGCTACTTGTTCCACGACAATGTTATTATTACTTTTCCTTTTCACATAGTTTTTATTTATCTGGCTAGGGGTATTTGGATTACGTTGTATCTGTCCAGATGTCAGTCTCTGTCCAGGTGTCAATTTCTGTCTACTGTTACTCCTTTTAAATCCACTCTGTCTCTTCAATAGGGGTCCATTTGTAGTTCTATTCCGTTCTAACAGTTTTGTATTTATATCTGGGCCTTCTGTCAAAGGTACATGTCTGTTGTAGGTTGGAATATTTGCTAAAATGGGGCCTGAAACTGTTCTCTCTGGGACTTCCTTTCTAACAGGTTTCCCAAATGATCTATTACTGCAGCTACTGTGAGCTTCTGTTCTCTCGTGGCTGCTGTGATTGTCCATCATTATCCCATCCAATCGAATGTTGCATCCCTATCTGGCCCTCTTCTCTTTCCATCTCTACTTCCTCCAGATTTTCATCATCACTAATGTCTACATACTCCTGTAAAAATGAATAATTTACGGTCTTCAGTTCAGAGTCTTCCCCAATCTCATCTATTGTCTCCAAAGTTCCCATTTCGCTCTGTGTATTGTTTACCCCTTGGTTTTCTTCTACCGTCAAATTCGGTAGTTCCTCCCTGATAGGCACTGCATCCCTCGTGAACTTCTTAATTTTCTTACTGATTATTTCTCTTTCTAATGATTCCAACCTAGATTGTATACTTACCTCCAGGCTTCGATAGTCGTTCTGGGATTTATATGGAGCCAAAGACCTCTGGATATCCTTAATATCTCCTCCCACCTTATATGACTGTGCCTTACGTGCATCCAATACAAATTGTACAGTTTCCATAGAAAACACATGAAACATATACTCCCATTTCTCCAAGGTTTCACCATCTGCCAAATCCTCCGACAGAGTTTTTGTCACAGCTAATCCTACTGGAGCTATTTCCCATTGCAAATATTTCTCCAATGAGGCAACCTCCCACACATTCTTTGTTTCTCTTATCATCAATTTTTCTAATTCCTTCATTTGATGGATCATCTCAAATGGTTCTACCTCCCCGATCTGCTGATCATCCCTGTTAAAAAATTGCCTTACCCTACTTCCCTGGTTATTCCTAAATTCCCAAAGACTTCCCCCTGCTGCCATGCTTCAAGGGAATTGCTCAACAAATAGATGAGGTTCACAAAAAATCTAAATGAGACCGGCGCTGGGGGAGATTCACAAAACCTAACTAAGCTGCACGTTCCTAAGAGGGGATCCCAAAACCCTCAGATAAGTCAAAAAGATATTTATATTAGAAGGAACATGCACTAAAACAATTAATCTCTTTTATTCAAGATTCAAAAAATACATAATGTAACCATAAATTCAACATTCAACCTATCCACACACACCACTCTCTTCCACTCTCACCCAGAATCAGTTCTCAACAAACCCCGGTAATGAGAAGAGAGATAAAATATCATGCAGAGCTGTGTGATAAGTTGATTAATTAATCCTTGATGGACTTCAAAAAAAGTTTTCCTTCTCAATCATGGGTAATACAAGCACTTTTTAAAACAGCTGTCCAGGAAATAGAGCAATATTTCCAGCCCTCACAGGAACTTGTCACTGAGCTGGAATGTCTAAAAAAAATCAAAGTTCTGTGTATACACAATCCGGATATGCTTAATTTCTCCTTACGGTTACTAGTATCCCAGGCACTCAATCAGTCAAATGCTATTTGAGATAACTGCACAATGCGGGCTGGCTTTGCAACAAGATACCTTTATGCAGCATGCTCTTCTCCCGGTCTTACAGGCTGTACACACCGCCGGGCACTTCAGAGCTTCTTCCCCGTTCAGCTGATGGCGTTGGTTAGTCGCATACGTCACTTCCTCCTTTTAGATTCAGCGTGACGCTCGCTCTCTCTTCCAATCCGCCACAGACTGTTACTTGTGGTGACGTCACCTAAAAGGTACAGGAACTTTTGTTTTGTTCAGATGGCCGCTAAGCGCTATTGCGGCTGGCTGAGTTCCTGATACGCTTGAAAAACGGGATTTAATCCTTAAAAAGACCTCTACGCGTTTCAGCTAATTTCCGTTAGCCTTCTTCAGGAGGGTTAATCTCTTTCTGCAGGTTGCTTGATCTATATAGGTTTACTCATATATTACTCCGCCTTTATGCAAATTACATTCCTCCCACTTGCTCACTCAAGGGACATTCCTGTTAACCATCTCCTTGCCTCTATAATGTTCAATACAGCGTTTGTCCACAGGAATATACTTGTATACACAGCCCTGCATCGAGGACACTTTATACACAGCTCTGCTTTATCTCATAAATTATTATTTCATATAAACATGATAAAAAACAAAAAAAAATATATACAATATATAAAAAATATGTAAATAAGAATTCTGATTGCTCCTTGTCCAGCAGTTCCACTTACTCATTAAAAAAAGCGAATGTTTCCATTTCGCTGTTAAGACCTTTTGGCATCAATGTATCTAGCTGGAATATCCAGCGGGATTCATTTCTGGACATTTTTCTAATAAAATCACCACCCCTCCAACTCCTCTTTATCACCTCCAAACCAAAAAAGAGTGTACCTCTCAAACTCCCTCCATGTTTTTCCTTATAATGATTGGAGAGTGGATGTTTATCATTTTTCTTGAGAATGTTTTTAAAATGTTCATCAATACGCTCCTGCAATGCTCTTTTGGTTCTGCCCACATACTTTTTATGGCAGGGACACTGAATGCAATATATCACTCCTTTAGTGCTGCATGTCATGGGATCTTTAATTTTATATTCAACCCCATTAGTAGTTACAACTTCCGTTATCTTACCAGGATTCTGTGTCAATCTGCAATTATTGCACATTCCACACCTTTTGAAGCCTTGCCCCTTTAGATTTGTTTTATTCTCTCCTTTCTTTTCATTAGCGGCCAAGGCAATAGATAAACCAACATTGGGTGCCCTTCTAAAGATCAGCCTTGGCCTGTCTGGCAATACTTCCCCCAAGGTCTTATCCTCTTTCAGCACACTCCAGTGTTTTCGAATAATACCAGATATAACACTGGACTGCGCTGTGTATTGCAGGATCATGGAAAAGTCACTACCATCCCATTCTGTTTTTTCTTTGGGGACTAGTAAATCCTCACGTCTTTTACCTGCAATTACCCTCCTAGACTTCTCTATCTCTTCCCTGGGGTACCCCTTCTCCAGGAGGCAGTTCCCGAGCCTCTCAGCCTCTTCATTATACTCAGCAATCTCTGTACAATTGCGTCGAAGCCTCGTAAACTGCCCCCTGGGTATCCCATCCAACCATCTTGGCAAGTGGCAACTTGTGTAGAGAATATAACTGTTGACGTCCACTGTTTTCTGGAATGTCTTAGTTTTCAAGACTCCTGAATCAATATAAATCTCAAGATCCAAAAAATTAACTCTTTGGTCACTGATATTGGCAGTGAGTTTAATATTCCAGTCATTTTCATTAGCTTTATCAATAAATTGTTCCAATGAGTTTTGGTCACCTTTCCAGATCAGCAGGACGTCATCTATAAAACGACGCCATAGGACCCGGTTCGCACCTGGGCCACCCTCTCCATACACATGGTGGTCCTCTCAATAGGACATAAACAAATTAGCATAAGCCGGTGCGAACCGGGTCCCCATCGCCGTTCCGCTGACCTGCAGGTACCAATTATCACCAAACTGAAAATAATTATGCTCCAAAATAAATCGAATTGCTTTTAAAATAAATTCCGTTTGTAATGGGTTCATGGATTCGTCCCCTCTTAGGAAGGACTCCACCGCTTCTAGACCTCTTTGATGATTAATGACTGTATATAATGAAGTCACGTCTAAAGTACACAACAACCACCCCTCCTCCCATTCCAAACCATCCAAAATATTCAGGATATTCTATGTGTTCTCCCCCAATTATTGTACCCCTTGTGCCTTCCTTGTACCTCTGGAGAGGGAAGACAGTGCTAGCAGGAGGGTGCCTCCCTGAAAAGATGCTGATTTTCATCACAAACGCCAGCAGATTGCTTGGAGCATTCTGGGCAAAACTTGGGCAGCAGCATTAAAACTGCAGATGAGATGAGACTCTTCACAGGGATCCGATGCCCTCTGGTGTCCTGTCCCCCTGTCCTTGGCCCCCTTTGGTGTTGCTGTCCATCATCCCCCCTGACGCCTCTGCCCCTTTAACATAGATCCTGAGACCACTGCAGATTACGGTAACAGCAGGCTATACACAAACCTAAGAAAGTGGCCGCACTGGTGTACAGTGTCCCCCTGTCCTTGGCCTCCTCTGGTGTCGCTGTCCATCATCCCCCGTGATGCCTCTGCCCCTTTAAAATAGATCTTGAGACCGCTGCACATTAACAACAAGTTTCGGTATACACAAACCTAGGAAAGTGGCCACACAGCTTCACATATCCCTCCTGCACTTCGGTATCATTTGCCTCCCCGACGGAGATCGCTGCAGATGACCAGCCAAGCGTGTCCCGGATCAGTTGCTGATGTATGCTCCTATTGTGTATTGCCTGAGGAAGCGGGTGCAAAGCCTGTGAAACGCGTTGCGAAATCCCCCTGGAGTATACCCAATAAATACTTTGTTGAATAAATACAGCCTCTTGGGTCTGCTTACAGGAGGTAAGTCCACCACTGCCTCCAAAGCTTTTTTAAATTTTTAAAGATTTTTTTATACTTTTGGCGCCTCTGTTTTATACGTATTTGATCATATATATCCACCCTTGGTGGAGGGGGATACCCCTTTTTCCTACTGTCTACAGAGAGCGACTTCTTAAATCCTGAGTGAGGACAGGAAAATCTCCTCACCTGCCTATACAGTGGTTGCCTGGAGGTAACCCTGGTTTGTAAGTATAAATTTATACTCCTTTCATACTTCACTTGTTTTAACATATTACACTATTGGGCTCTCGGTTTCTCTCTTACATAAACCAGTAGCAACCGCAGCTCTGGCCTACACTCCCAGACAGAAGGAACCACCGCCACTACCGCTAGGGCGAATGTGATCCCAAGAGACAGAACAATTTCCTGTCGACCGCCGCTGGTGACAAGACAATCGCAACAGATAGACAATACAAGGCAATACAGATAATACAACCTGACTACGCTAGAAGGAATGCCTAGTGCACTCCCAAGGAATTACTCTAAGATAATCTTAACAAACGATTAGCAAAGGCTGAGACTCCTAGTAAGTTAGCAGGAACAAACCAGTATGACCAGCCGGGAATTCTGGGAAGAAAAGGTATTTATACTGCAAGCCATCAAAGGAAGCAGCTGAGCTGAGCATCAAAGATAAGCACTGCAGCACTCAGACCTAAAAAATGGTCAAACAGCTGTCTGCCAATGCAGACAGCAGCGCAGATCATTGCAGTACCCCCCCTCCAGGGATGGCTTCTAGACGTCCCTTAAAACTGATATTTCCAACAAAACAGTCCGACTGAACACTCATGAAGGTCGGGGCAACCCGACAAGGCCCAATTCCAGAGTCAATCCTGCTGAAACCGAACTCATCGGAAGGAGAAGCCACCGAAACATGCCCATCAGTACTACAGGTCTCAGCGTAACACCCATCAGAACTGTGGATACCAGAGAAGAACCCATCGACACTCTCCGAGCAATACCCACCACCTTCCAGGGACCGTCCAAAAATACCAAACCTGCCACATTACCTATTCGAAGTGTCCCTTTCCACAGAGAAACCACTGTTGATCCCATCCAGGGTATCAAGAAACATTTCTCTCAGGATCTCCCAGAACACTTTGAAGCTCTGCAGAGATCCCAAGAGGTCAGAACGTTCACCAGGCTCACATGGAGAACTATCAAGAACCCCTATGGAACCTATGACAATTCTGAATTCAGGATTACCAGGACAACCATCAAGATCAGGGCTTTCAGGGACCACTTCTGGGCATGCAGGCAGGCAGGCAATATCAGAACATGTCTCCACCGAGGAAGCATCTGAGCATGCTGGCAACCGAGACACACTTGGGCATTCTGGCTCACAGAGCGCATCGGGGTACACTAGCACAGGAGAAACCTCAGGACACATCGAGGAACTGCCAACCTCAGAGTCCGTCACGACAAGACCAAAACCAGGACCGGGCAAAGAATCATCACGAGTAGTGGTCACAAGCACTGGTCTTTCAAAAGAAGACTTGGACTCAGACTTAGAAGTCTCTGTGACTGCAATTGTATCCAACCAGAACTCATCATTGACTACGCATGACTGGAGCTCCACAAGAGCTGCAAAGGTAGTCAGTATAGCAGAAATGCCTAGAGGAGCCTCTGGGTTCCCTGCAGGAGATTTATTGCACGGCAATATTGACTCATCCAGAGTACAGGGTGGAAAGTCATTACTTTCCTCAGTATCAGATTCACAAAACCAAAGTGCTGTCTCACCCTTAGACTCGGCTAACAATGTCGAATCCGAGGAGTCAGAACGCAAAATTCGTGAATCCAAGATCGCTTTAGGTTGTGAAACTGATGCTTCCGAAGTGCAAGCCTCCACAATCTGTGGAGCCTACTGCAAAGTGTTTAAGACAGAAACACTGGAACATCTGTCATCTGGCAACGTGCCTTTACAGGTGTGAACAGAGCGACACATAGATTTATTTGTAGAAGAGGTTGTGACAACAACATGAGGAACTTTATTAATCATATTAACATTACTCTTGAGGCTGCATTGTTTAGGAATTTTTCTCATAGCGGGATCATAGATGGAAGATCTTGAAGGATCACTGGGAGAAAAAGATCTGTTTTTAAATGACAAAGGATCCCACATATCTTTGACAAAACTGACACACTCACGCCGATCACAATCTGCAGGCACATCTGAGAAACAGGCATCAGATCGCACAGTGTCTAAACTCACTTGCTTTACCCCAGAAAGGCAGGAACAATCATCTGATAACGGTGTCACTTTATTGGAGTCAATTGGTTGGTGTGTGTGCAATTCATCCAAAATCGTGTGCCACACACAAATCAGCGGATCCACAAAACATTCATCACACTCATCAGATCCAATCAAAGTGTACACAGAATCAATACAAGCATTAAGAATCACTTCACTTTTTGTGATGTAAAAATCACAAAACTCCTTCCAATCAAACTCAAATTCCTCAATCAAAGCCCCAATCTCCCACGGAGCGAATGGAGGCTCAAACAACCCTATATCAAAGAAACACTCATACGGGTTGGGATCAGAAACATGCATAGATTTTCTTACACCTTTAATATACTGAATAATTCTGCCTATCACTGGATCCACATATGTTTTTTCTTGGGGCAACCAACCCTGAGACTGAGAAGTCTCTCTGGATTTATCACATTCCATAGCTTTAGATACAGGGACATTAAACTGACCGTCATACTGAATGGTTTTGCATGGAAGGCATAGAACAGCTGACTGATTAGCAGGTACACACTCATCAAGGACAGAGTGTAAACAGGGCAATTTAAACCAATGGGAAAAAATCAATGTAAGAAACTGATAAGGATTATCATTCCAGGAATGATTTTTCAAAACCTCATAAGCCTACGAACACAGATCCCCCTGCAATAGAACACAAGCCAATTGGAGAGGCCATGTGGACGGATCAGTAATTTGAAAGGTAGGATTCAGAAAGAATCTTACACATTCAGACAGGAAGTCCTCTTTGGTTTCAGAATCTAGTATTTTAATGCTCTTAAAGGTATAAGGACCATATTCGACAAAAACGTACAAATCAGAAATTCCCTCTACACTGGTCTGGCTGGTCATTCTGTAACGATTGCGGAATTATCTCCGTGGTCAGCGCACAAGATGTGCGCTGACACTGCGGAAGTCCTCCACAAGCGTATAAAACAACAG
Organism: Hyperolius riggenbachi; assembly: GCF_040937935.1. Lineage (NCBI taxonomy): Eukaryota > Metazoa > Chordata > Amphibia > Anura > Hyperoliidae > Hyperolius > Hyperolius riggenbachi. Next base: position 242,987,224 of record NC_090647.1, on the reverse strand, counting down.
AACCCAGCTTTGGTGCTATGCACCTGTAGAGAGAAAGTGAGCACAGAGACAGAATGTATGTGTGTCCACCAATCTAGTTGCCACCCGGCGACGGTGAACACACAACAGCGGAAACCAAGTGGGAACGCAATCGCAAGAGTGGCGATTGCCAATAGTGACACAAGACCGAGTAAGACACAAGTGTAGCAAGAAAGACACAGCAAATAACAATAATCAGAATGCCAAGGAAAATAACAAACGCACTTGCTAAACGTGGTCTTCACACGAAAAGCGCAACAGAGACAAAGCACGCCAACCCTAACTAACCAATGAAACACGAAAACGAATAGAGAACGCGAACGCTTGCTAAACGGTTACCTCACCAAGCCTACAGCAAGCGTTCGTTCCAGACAAGACAGACAGAAGGAGTAACCAGTAGCAACCGCAGCTCTGGCCTACACTCCCAGACAGAAGGAACCACCGCCACTACCGCTAGGGCGAATGTGATCCCAAGAGACAGAACGATTTCCTGTCGACCGCCTCTGGTGACAAGACAATCGCAACAGATAGACTATACAAGACAATACAGATAATACAACCTGACTACGCTAGAAGGAATGCCTAGTGCACTCCCAAGGAATTACTCTAAGATAACCTTAGCAAACGATTAGCAAAGGCTGAGACTCGTAGTAAGTTAGCAGGAACAAACCAGTATGACCAGCCGGGAATTATGGGAAGAAATGGTATTTATACTGCAAGCCATCAAAGGAAGCAGCTGAGCAATTTGCATGACAAGTGGATGCAAATTCCTCCCCAGAACAGCAGCTCTGAAACTTGCAGAGTGAAGACAGGTCTCTTTTCCAGAGACCTGCAGCACTCAGACCTAAAAAATGGTCAAACAGCTGTCTTCCAGTGCAGACAGCAGCGCAGATCATTACAACAGGATTCTCCATTTCATGGGTAGTCAGTGGAGTGAGCAAAAGATTGGCGTTATGTGGAAATGGTGGGGTTGGCTTGTTATCAGCCTTGTGGCAGCATTCTTTACTAGCTGCGGAGGCCTGCATAAAGGACATTGCAATAGTCCAGATGTGATGTAGGCGTGAACTAGGGTAAGTAGATCCTCTGAAGGGATGGGTTGCTTCATTTTTTTAATTTTCCTTGAGTAGTCATTAGGTGGCAAAGATTTGCAATCCTCATTTGGATCATATCAGATGATAACAAGGACTGTGTAAAAGTTACTGAAAAACAGTTGTGCAATTGTGCATGCACCTGTAAATGGAGCTATTTGAAGTAAATCTAGGCTATGGTTTTGAGTTTTCTTCTAGGATATATTTTCAAACATGTCAATAAAATGCATTTTAAACCACCAGCAAGCAAGAAAATAATCAAAATAATTTTACTTTTTCACCTACTTTTTGGTCCTTTTTCAATTGCAGAGTGCTCAAAAGTTATTTTAAATTGAACATGAACAATTATCTCCTAGTAGAAAACTCAGGTGAAAAAGCTAATTGCATATGGGCCCATGTATGTACTCCACTCTTTACCAACCTTAGGATACTTTTAAACATTAAGCCTTCTACTTCTACACCTTACATGATTTTTTTTTTATCTGTAGCTGTTCTTACAAAATGTAGCAAGATATACTATATTTTGAAAATGATGGTAAGCCTATACATAAGCTATACAATTGCAAATATAAAATAAAAAAAATCCTTAATACCTTCAGCAATCTAAGATAAATGTATTCTGTTTTCAGGTCAGTTGAATAGTTAATAATGCATTGCACTGAGCCGGAACAATATAAAAAGGCCTGGAACAAGCAGTTTCTTTCTATCTGAAGCAACGTATAAATATTTTGGTTATTGTTATTAGCAGTGGGATAAAGAAGTTTAGTTTAAAGGATTGAACATCATTAAATGATGGATTCATGCAGGCACTTCACACTGCGGACTTACAAATATTGTCACGCTCAGTGGTTTATAGATGAGTGATTTGTAGAAACTTGAAATGCAAAAAGTACCCTCAAGCTGTTTACTATTAAAAAAAAATTGCTTTGTCTGTAAAATACTTTTCATTTTTATTTAGTAGGAAAACCAACATCATTGACTTTACCCAGCTCAAGGTGTCCTTATAAACACCTTTATTTTAGTTCTCTGGGATTGTAAGGGCCCGTTTCCACTAGGAGCGGTGTGATGCGGCTACATAGTCACATCGCACCGCTTGTATGCTGAAACACATGCACGCCAATGGAAGAGTTTCCACTGCGTGCATGTTGTGCGGAGTGGTGTGGAGCGATCCAAGAATCTGCAGCATGCTGCAGATTCTCTCACGGCCGCATCCGCCCGCAGCCGCGCCCCATCTCCTCCATTGACTTCATCATCGGGAAACGTGGAAGTGATGCGGCTGGCAGCAGAAGTAATGCGATGCAGCTAGGTTGCCGCATTTGCATCACTTTGTAATGGAAACCGGCCCTAAAGGTAGAAAAATTGTGTCAAAATAATAAAGTGGTACTCACCCTATTGTAAGATGCTGACATTTCTAATTAGACACATGTGAGCAACCTCCCAGAGCCCTGTATTCATGCATTACTAAACGCTGCAGAGGTGGCTGGTCAGGGCGGTCTCTGCCAGGAATCTAGTATATGTACAGCCACTTATATGTATCGCTGATACATCCAGAGAGCAGCAGGATCATCTCAGGTGAGAACATTGTTCCTTTCTGTACCCTAGTCATTGGAAGTAACTCTGTCATGTGTCCATCCTCCCATAACATATCAACTCAGCTGTAGCCTATAGGGATGAGCTTTAAAAAAGTCAGAACACGAACAGAGCCTTTATGCATGTAGGCCCCAGCAGGAATGGCTTGTAAGTTGTGTTCCATCACTCCAGTACTACCTACTTCTCACTGTGAAGGAGGATATAGCAGAGTTATGGAATGAGGCATGGAGCACAGAAGTCAGAGGCAGCAACGAGGGTGTTACAGATAGGGGACCGCTACAGGCAAGATAAACCGGGCGGCATGAATGGGTGAGTGAATGCATATGCCCGGGGCGGGGCAGCCAAAATACTGTACATGCATATACCACTCTGGTCTAGCAGGGGTGGGGGGCAAAATACATGTATACATATTCTGCTCTAGTGGTGGGACACAGTATTCAGTGGGCGGCCGGCCATATTACATGCATACATATTGGGTGAACTACATTTTAGGCAACATTTAAAAACAAATGCAGAAATATGATGCAAAATATTTAATTTTATTAGTTGAAATGTTTACATTGGTGTTGTATTCGCTGAAGCAAAGCAAATGCAAATAAGAAACAGAAGATATCAAAATTATGTCACCATCCACAACATGAACCCATCATTCGGAGTGTCTTTGTTGTGTCCATTGTACCATACATATCATATGATATAGAGCATTGCTATATACTGTATGACATGTGTTACTTTTGTTTAGCTTTCAAATTGGACTGCGCTGCACAAACCTACATTCCACTCACTTTGATGGAGACATCACATCTGCTGTAAAAGAGTGCATGCATGAATGAATCAAACACTTAAAGAAACACTGAAGTCTCAGAAAATACAGCTTTTTATTGCAAAAAGCTGTTTAACATTATTGCCCTAACTAAAACGCTGCATTCCCGCGGCTGAAATCTAACTAAATCCCCACAAACTCCCCTCGCAAAATCCACGACTCTCTTGGTCATGGATTTTTGCCACCTCTCCCCCGCCCCTCTCAGTGAAGGAAGACTGAGAGGGGCGGGCGGAGGTGGAGATATGCACTGATAGACGTGTGTAGAGGCAGAGCTGCAGCTGAAAGCTCTGCCTCTCACGGAAGCGCTCCCCGCAGTGTGCCCCGGGGAGTTTGGGGGGATTTAGTTAGATTTCAGCCACGGGGATGCAGAGTTTTACTTAGGGCAATAATGTTGAACAGATTTTTGCAAAAAAAAAGCTGTATTTTCGAAGATTTCAGAGTCTATTTAACATAGAATATGTCAAGTTCAACATGTCCATTCTTTTTCTTCTGCTGTCCAATGTAATTTTGTGTATGACAACTTGCATCTGTAGCAACACAGGCATAATCCTTTTTTGCTTTCTATATGCTGATAAAGTATTTTGTAAATACGGGGGGGGGGGGGTTAAATACTATTCCCCCTCCGGGTCGTAACAACTTGGAGGGAGAAATAATTGGGGGTCCGGTAATCGCCAGATCCCTGGATTACCAGTGTGTAGGGCATGGACTATAGCATTACTGCTATAGCCGAGCCAAGCTTCAACATGAGGCAGGCACCAAAAAGGTGCACTAAATAGAGAGAAACTATCTTAGGCTACGTTTATACTGGGGCATTGCATTGTAAAAGCAGGATCACAATGTAATGGATGGAAACATGCAAAGAAGACAGTTTACCATAAAAAATGTATGTTTCACTATAGCTGTAAACACACACATAGTCTGGTGCCGCATAGCATGCTTTGTGTTATGCCAATGGACTTCACCATTCCACGCCACATTAACGTGCCAATGTGAATATACCATTACAATAGAATTGCATTGCATGTGCTATGTGATTATATTGTCTTGTGCAATGCAATGTGTCAATATGAATGTAGGCTTAGTGTCGGGGTTAAAGATTGGATTCTGGTTGATTTGACTATGAATAAGCAGTTCATTGTGTAGACACTGTATATATAAACTATGGAATCTATTTTTTTTTCATATTTGTATGCTCTGCTAGTTAAACTTGTATGCACATATTGAATAAGTGGTATGCAAAAATAAAAGACTCATACAAACTACTGAGTGTAATTTTAATTTGCTGTAATTTAATTTTGGGAAAATGGACTAGCCAGATGATTATTTTTTTTTACTTTGATTTTCAGGGTGTCTTTAAATTCAGCCCTCTGTCATCTTATAATTTTAATTTCCATCAAATGATGTGTGTGGCATCCTTTCATTCCATACACATTACACAGTCCACATCAGTATAGCTATCCAGCAGGATTTTTTTTATAGCACAAGAGAAAGATAGAAAGAGAGAGAGAGATTGAGAATCTCACATTAAAGGGGTTCTGCGGGGTATAAAAAAAAAAGACAAAAAGCATCACTTACCTGGGCCTTCTACCGGCCCCCTGCAGCTTTTAAGTCCCACGCCGTCACTGAAGCTCCCTCCATTCGTCGCCGCCGTTGACCTGCTAATTATTCATCTAATTAAACGAATAGCACTGCGGCTGCGCACGTCCTTGCTTTCGCAAGTCATGTATGATCGGGAGCTTACTGCGCAGATGCAGTACGAAGTTTTCTTGTACTGCGCCTGTGCAGTAAGCTCCTGATGATGCACATGGGAGCAAAGACGCATGCGGCCACGGCCGTGCAGCTGCAGAGCTATTTGTCTAGTTAGACGAATAATTAGCAAGTCACCGGCGGCAACAAATACAGGGGGTTTCAGTGACAGCGTGGGACTTAAAGGACCACTATCGCAAAAAAAGTAGGCAGTTAAAAAATGTGTTCAGGAAATGCTGTTGAAAACAAAGAAAGCCCTGAGAATCCCCATTAAAAAGATGGACTGGCCCAAAACCTGTCATCTGTCACATTTTTTAACTGCCTACTTTTTTCGCGAAAGAACCCCTTTAATAGCTGCAGGGGGCTGGTAGAAGCCCCAGGTAAGTGACGATTTTGTCTTTTTTTTTTTATACCTGACAGAACCCCTTTAAGCCTATAATGATTAGGGATGATCAATGATATGCAAATACTTCTTAGTTTTATGCAAATGTATGTAAATTTGTATGCAAATATATGTAGCTTGAAACTGCACCAATCAAGTCCCACCCCAGTTTAAATTGATTGGTCCAATTTCAAGCCACATATATTTGCATAGAAATTTACATAAATTTGAATAAACGTGGAAGTATGTGCATCTCATTGATCATCCATAATAATGATACATGTAAGATTGTAGACTCTTATTTTTTCTACTACAGAAAGAGCAGTGTAGATGTAGAACACAAAACATAACAAGTAATTTCTAATAAACGCAGTTAGTCCAGACTTCAGCAACCCCTACTTACGTACGTATAATCAGGAGATTAATTTAATGTGTTATTCCAGATGAAACGTGAGGCTGTACTTCAGTAAATTAAAGCAATCTACTTGTAAAGAAGCTAGAATATGAAGAAACAGTACATTCTATAAACTAATTTTCGGTAATGAATTACCCTTTTCTCTCTCTCTTTTGATTAGGATGATTTTGGGCTCCAAACCAAATAATAATGTAACTGCTTGTTCATAAATTACTTTATGCTATTTTGTCACTTCTATTGAAGTCTTACTTTCACAGCGCTGTGCGATTACAATAAAAATGGCCACCTGATAGTATAAATAATTCATGAACTCGCAGTATTGATTTTTTGAAGCACTTAAAGGAAATATTACACTTGTGAATTCTATTCATAATGTGATCAATATAATCACATAAAATTACACTAGTTTTAAATTCATTTCAGATGGAACTTTAATGATTATTAGGCCAAAGAGCAAGCAAAGATATTATGAATAAAGAGCCTCAGGGCAATAAGTTCATGGGCATAAGTATTCCACAAATGTTCTCAAACAGAGATGATATTATACAAATACAGCTACCATTTCGACTGATCCATGTTCAATGATTATACACTATTTCTTGTATTAAGGTAAAGTTCTTTATATTTCAAAAAACTGTACATCATTTTTGCCTTCTACTTGGAAAATGATTTTATTTTCTTCAATTATTTACCTCATGGAAAAAATATAGCACAGTTATTTTGAGTAAATGAATCTTTGTAAATTCATTCTTGGCTAGTTTGGAGCAACACTGTGCAACATTGTTTATGTTGCACAGGTTTAACAAGGGGACCCCAAGGTGCCAGTTCCCCTCCCAGGGGAAATGGGTATAGGGGTACTAATGTACCCTTTACCCATTTCCACAAAGGGTTAAAGTTAAATGAAAATATAACAATGAAAAAAAGTTCTTTATTTTTTTCAAGTAACAATAAATACTTACCTATACTTAATAATCCCATGCCAATATCCTCAGTAATGATCCCACTCCAATATCCTCTGAAGTTGATTGAACATCCCCACCACACAGACTCTTACCTAAACTATGTCCAAACATTTAATCTAGGTTCCTCTTACTTCATTTAGCTTGCCTAAACAAGCTTTACCAATAGTGCCTGAACGTTTGCACTAATCTCTTGCTGCGCTTCTTCAAGAACAACTATCAAAGCTTGCATATAGTGATGGGCAAACATTGTGATTTTGTGTTCATGAACTTACTCGCAAATTTTACCACAATTGTTTGCGGCAAACCCCATTGACTTTAATGGCAGGTGAACTTCTGAAACCATTAGGGTATCTCTGTAGCTAGAATTGCTTTTTACAAAGGTGTACAAAAGTGTACAAAAACACAGACAATGGCATGGCGGAGGGGAATCAATGGGGAAATAGTTGTTTTACACACAGATGGAGCCCAAACATTTTGTACCAAAGATTGGTTGACCCGCAGCTCCACATGTTGGTACAAGCCCGCGATGCCTGTCTCAGAAAAATATATTCTTCCCAGTACCTTCCACTGCAGTGCTGCAATGCCTACAAATTGTTTAAAGGCCTCAGATTCAACCAGCTGGTATGATAAAGCTGGTGGCCTAGCTGTTCTGACAAGCCAACAGTCAGACGTTGGGCAAGGGGGTTACTTGGGCACAGCATTTTCTTTTTTTCCAACATCTCAGGGATGGAACGTTGACTCTGTGTTCATAACTAAGAAGTGGGCGAGCTGGAAGGTGGAGTGGAGGACAACTGGGAATGAGGGAGAGGAGGAGGTGAGGGGGCAGAATGTTTAACATGAGGAGGCTGGCTTGCACTTCAAGTGTTTTTTTTTCCCTTAAAGAGAGTCTGAAGCGAGAATAAATCTCGCTTCAGACCTCATAGATAGCAGGGGCATGTGTGCCTCTGCTAAAACGCCGCTATCCCGTGGCTTAACGGGGGTCCCTTCACCCCCAAATCCTCTCGGTGCAGCGGGGGATCTCTTCCTGGTTGGGGCAGAGCTAACCGCCGCAGCCCTGCCCCACGCGCGTCTTTCAGCGCGTATCTCCGCCTCTCCCTCGCCCCTCTCAGTCTTCCTTCACTGAGAGGGGCGGGGGAGAGGCGGCGATGCGCTGCTGATAGACGTGACTGGAGGCAGGGCTGCAGCCTTTAGCCCTGCCTCCAGGAAAAGAAAACTCATGACCAAGTTTGCGACCAATGCTTGCGGGGGTGGGTTTGGGGGTGAAGGGACCCCCGTTTAGCCGCGCGATAGCAGCGTTTTAGCAGGGGCACACGTGCCCCTGCTAACTATGAGCTCTGAAGCTAAATTTATTCTCGCTTCAGAGTCTCTTTAAGGGTCTCATGCTGCAGGGCCTTGTAATGGTGTCTTTTCATCGAAGTTGTCCTTACATGGGTGCTGTTCTTCCCACTGCTAATTTGCTGGTGACACAGAATGCAGACAGCATTGGTTCTGTCAGCGGCAGACTCATAGAAATATTTTCAGTGTAACGAGCCTTGTGTGGCCAGTCAAGTACCACTAGAAGTGACGGGGCGGTGTCTGGCTGATCCCTGGTAACAGCAAAGTCTTGCTTTTTTGCCTCCTGTCCCCTGCAACCTCTCCCTGCTTTCTACCATTTTTCTCCCTCTCCCAGTCTCTCCCTCTCCCTCTGAATTCTCCTCCTCCTGTTCCTCTCTTGTAGGCACCTATGGGATATCCAGTACCACGTCATCATCACCCTCATCACTTACAGCTTTAAGCTCACAGTAGGCTGCAGCAGGGATATTACACCTTGTGGTGACCTGGGGATTGTTGTCTGAGTGGCTGCTTTGCTCCTCTCTTTCATCCGATGGCAAGAACACTTGTGGTCCATGAAAACCTGGGTAAATAGCTCCTCTGAGCAATCAGGAAGCAGTGAGAGTAAGCGGCATTGCAGACAGAGGAGCCCAGCTAATGTGAACTTTTCTTAGAGCCGGGAAGGAGATGAGTTGTTTCTACAGGTTTCCGCTGTGCTTACTCTGCAGTGGAGGGGGAGCATGAAAAGGGTGCCCCAGGGAGAGGGAAGGAGAAGTCTGGCCCTCCTCCCTGCGGATGAATCCCAGTTTGGCCATGTCTCCCCTCCCCTCACTGCGCCTGGGCGGATACCCACCTTGCCCACCCCTAGAAATGGGACTGCTTACAAATATCATCCCATAAAAGTCCAGACAGTGGAAAAAGTATGTGAAACGAGAGACAGACCCTTTTATGCCAATATGAGCCCTTCTGGGACACTTCTATAATTTCTCTTCTGCTCAGACTGCAGCCTCCTGAGAAATCTGATCCACAGTGGCTCATGTATTATGTTTCCTCAGGAGGCTGAAGTGTGAGGAGATACCGTAGCACTCAGTTACCTTAGTTAGTGGGGTTGCATTGCTGGAAAAGCCACAACGGCCTGGCCTGGAGTGACTTATGCATGAGGGGATGGCTGGATAAGGAAGACGGGATTGCTTCATATGGAAGTGTAAGCTGCAAGTGGAAAAGTAAAACAGAAACGCTCACTCAAACCTGGATCATCGCAAATACCTATTTTTAAGAAGGCAAATTTCTGTTTTGCATAGCTTTTTTAGCCCCTTACACACACTTAGAAGTTCTGGTTTACC